>NC_138381.1:26598675-26624106 GCF_054177405.1 Leptonychotes weddellii | reverse complement strand
GAAACTGAGGTTTGCTGGAGTGGTGGGGGGTGGGAGGGATGGGGTGGTTGGGTAATAGACATTGGGGGCGGTATGTGCTATGGTGAGCGCTGTGAATTGTGTAAGACTGTTGAATCACAGACCTGTATCTCTGAAACAAATAATATATGTTTAAAAAAAAAAAAGCAGAAAGGGAAAAATGAAGGGGGGGAAATCAGGGGAGGAGATGAACCATGAGAGACTATGGACTCTGCGAAACAAACTGAGGGTTCTAGAGGGGAGGGGGGGTGGGGGATGTGTTAGCCTGGTGATGGGTATTAAAGAGGTCACATACTGAATGGAGCACTGGGTATTACACACAAACAGTGACTCATGGAACACTACATCAAAAACTAATGATGTATGGGGCGCCTGGGTGGCTCAGTCATTAAGCGTCTGCCTTTGGCTCAGGTCATGATCCCAGGGTCCTGGGATCGAGTCCTGCATCTGGCTCCCTTCTCCGCGGGGGGCCTGCTTCTCCCTCTCCCACTCCCCCTGCTTGTGTTCCCTCTCTCGCTGTGTCTCTCTCATCAAACAAATAAATAAAATCTTTAAAAAAAAAACAAAACTAATGATGTATGGTGATTAACATAATAAAAAAATAAAAAAAGAGAGAGGATGAATGGAATGAAGGATCTAACATGCGTCTGACTGGATTTCCAGATAAAGACAATAATGAAGAAGTAATAATTACAGAGATACTAGCTGAGAACTTTTCATAACTATTTCAAGGCACTTAATATTAGAAGACTCAGTGAATCTCTGGCAAGAAAAATGGAAATATATTTATGTCACAGCAAAACTGCAGAGCATCAAATTTACCATAATTTTATAATTGATATTGTGGTATTGTCACAGGGCTAGACATAAACAGAATAAAGACCTCAGAAATACATCCACACGTATAGGAAAACTTTATAAACGATGGGACTCCTATTAAATAAGAAAAAGGCAAACATTCTAAAGAAAAGTAGGCAAGAGATATAAAGTTATTGTATAAATAATTAAGAGGAAAAATATATGACTAACAAATGTAAAAACAACAAACATTTGCAATCTTAATAAATAACAAAGAAATAACCCATTTAACATCCTTTATAAAAATGGAGAACAAGAGAACTCTCACACATGACTATCAGAGTTTAAATTGGTACAACTTAGGAAACCAATTTGAAATTAGCCACCAAATTTGAATATACTCATATGCTATATGTGGGTAGCCATACATATGGGTGTGTCCAGCTTACTCTTGTAATCTTTTTATTACTCCCTTTAATTTTTCAAAATGTTTCAGGTTGAACAATACACTAAATGATCATCCTATTTATGATCCAGTAATTCTACTCCTAGATATACTTATCTGAGAAAAATTCTTGTTCATGTGCACCAGTATAATTCTATGAGAACGTTTTCAGGAGCATTATTTATGATAGCAAAACCTGAAATCTAACTAAATGTACCGATCAACAGTAGAATGAATAAATGAAATATGCTTTTATTTTTTATAATTTATTTTTTAAAAGATTTTATTTATTTGTCAGAGAGTGATAGAAAGCACAAGCAGGGGCAGTGGCAGACAGAGGGAGAAGCAGGCTCCCTGCTGAGCAAGGAGCCCAATCTGGGACTGGATCCCAGGACCCTGGGATCATGACCTGAGCTGAAGGCTGTCACTTAACTGACTGAGCCACCCAGGCATCCCGAGATATGTTTTTAATTCTGGGATACTGTTTAGAAATAAAAATCAATGAATAAATCTTTACATACAACAAAATAATTTTTTGGGTGAAAGAAGGAAGTGACTGAAAAATACATACACTGTGTTTCTATTTACATAGGCAAACCTACATAATGTGTTGTGAAGCCATGTATATACATGTAGCAAAATTAACAAATTCAAGAAAATAATTCATATAAAATTTAAAATAGTGGATATTTCTGGCAAAGAAAGAGGGTATTTAAAAGTATATGCTGAGGATTTTGAATGCACTGGTTTCTCCTTTAAGATGGGTGGGCTACTGAATAATAATAATAATAATATGTACTCTTTAAAAAGTATGACATATTTTACATTTAAAATTATTAAATTCTGAAAATTTGATAAGATTATTGATTTTTATTTTTTTTCACCGAATACCTATATTTATGTCTTTTTTGGTTGAGATGATAATGTTTTTCCCATTGATTTTAATAACTCTTTGTGTACCTTGGATAATAACCTTTCACCCATAAAATGTGTAGGAAATCATTTCCTCCTGCTTATTACTAGCAAAAAGTTCATAAATAAAATTTTGTTTCCTTTAAAACAATACAGTATCTCCCATTATTGTGTCCAATTTAGAAGTTTGAATTTTGATTGTTTCATCATTCAGAAAAGTGCCAGTTTTGCTTCTATACTAATCCTATTACCTGGAACTGAATGGCTTTCCTTGATTATATCTTCACCTAATGGACTCAAGGACCATTGGTTGCTCATTTGGAAGAACCTTTGGGATCAGTCAGAACACTTCTTAGAGACGGCAAACTCAGTCCCAGGGTGTGGGGGAATGTGACAGCTTCCGCATGTGTCAGTGGGCCACATAGTTGAAAACGGATGCAAGGCTCCTTGACGCCAAGTCAAGCCAGTGAGCCATTCACACAAAGAGCTTTCAATGAACCTGCTTATGTGCTTGCTCAAGATAAAAATAAATACATAAGTAACTTTAAACTGCCAAGTAAAATAACCCTATGCACTACGCTCTTGAGATGTGAATGACAGGATGACATATCAATGTTAGGAAACGGGGAGCTGGGCATAACTGCTAGTTACACGTCAATGATAAACAAAGTTGAATAAATGTATTAGGACTGAGACTGCAGCTCAAAGTTAAGACTGGCTACCAAGGAGAGGAAAATAGCAGGGACTAATATGTTGTAATGAAACAAACCACATGGCCCCACCACACATGCCACACTATGCTGCATTAATCGTTCCTGTAGCTTTCGTTTTGAGTGGCTACCTTGGCCATCAATGTAACGGGTAGTGGAAGAAATTACATATTACATTTAATTGTCACATTGAACAGCACTGCAATGCAGGCTTTCTTGGAATTTTAATAGACTGACCTGGCTGGTTTGCCAGCTAATATAAAATCAGCCTCCTAACTACTTTCTTTACTGCTGTCTTGATGACTTCAACTGATAAAATCTTATGACCTTTCTCAATTTAATTCAATTTGTTAGACATTCCAAGTGGAATTTTTTTACACAAATTAAGGGTAAATGAGGGATTCCTCCCTTCACCAACCACCCCTCCCTCTTTCCTCCAGGAAAGATTACAATAGATGAATTGGAATATAACTGGCTAAAATTGCATAAATGTTCAGCATTAACTCATGCAAGGCAGCATGCAATTTTATAGGGCAAAATATTTCCCAAATTGTTGGTCTCGAGTGAATAACTGAAACAAAATTTGAGCTTATTCTTGTGTTTGATGGAAAATTAAATTCTGTGGTTAATAATATGGCCTTTCAATTCAGACAGATGTGGGTTTGAGTCCTGATATGACAATTTAGCAACTGTGTTCTAAGTAGACAAGTTGTTCAGCGTTTCTGAATACCAGTTTACTTAACATGAAAATGGGAGTCATAATGCCTATATCATATGATGATTATAAGAATTTAATGAGAAAATGTACATAAAGCACATAGCATGGTGTCTGGCACATAAAAGTGCTCAATAAGTGGCTCATATTTCTGCTTTCCACTGTTATGCCCCATCAAAATCTATCTCCCAGAATCTGCATCTCCTGCTGTCCCAAGGTTCTTCATTTCAGCCAGATGTTCTTAGGTAATATGGGGTTTAATTAGTCAGGCTGGGATAGGTTCCTATGCAAATAAATCCTATAGCAGCCCTGAGTCTCATAGAGTTAGTAAGGATTCGTTTTGTAGGTCTCTGACTCTGGATCCTATGGACACCTGGAAGCAGCATTAAGGCAAAGCCACCCAATTCCAGAGCCTTCAAATGTTTTTTTTTTTTCTTTTTCCAAAGTTAAATTAGGGAAATCAGATCTATTTTTAGCTTAGGCTACCAGGGTGACGATGGACTTGTCTTACAACCACTCCAAATATTAATGGGATGCTTCCTAATTGTCCTTAGCCTGGACAGCATGGCTGAGCTTACCTAATTCCAGATTTGGAACAATTCTTTTTTTTTTTCTTTCCAGATTTGGAATGACTCTAAACCTGAAAGGACTACTTGGTACAGTGAGGCAAACTATCACCCATCCCAGGCCAGGTGAAAGAAAGCTGGTCAGGTTCCATAGCTGAAGAAGAACAGTTAGCATAGTAACCTAGCCTTAGTTACTCTACCCCCAGAAACTTGAATCACGGGCTTTCCTCCTTGATGTGAAATATGACTTGTAAAATCCCAAAACTATTTATTGTTTATGATCATGAAAACAAAGTTTTGAAGGAGAAAACTGGAAATGTGATTTTTAATTTAATGAAGGACTACTTTCATTCTCCATATTTGTCTATTTGTCTTTAGCCATATAAAGTGGGGAAATGCATAAGAGGTGAGAGATTCCTACCTTCTTCACAAGTATTCTCATCGTCCCTTTTCTCCAGTGATCCTAAACACCCCCACACTGCACACCACACACTTTGTCCTCTTTTTTCCAATTCCATTCTTCCCTTAAAAACTTCTCTCTACTAAGCACAATGAATGCCTCAAACGTGTAGCAAGCCAGTGCTATAACAATCCCTTAGTTTTCTCCACTAAAACTAGCAGGCACATAAACTCCCTAATTCCCCATTGCCACTAATGGAATTCCAGCCTCAAAGATTTTAACAGTTATCTCCTCTGCAATCCATGCTACTGAAATGCCTCCTGCTCTGCCGGCTCAGGTGTCATTATTTGGGAAATATTACTTCTCAACATTTTCTTTTTCTAGTTGTTTGCTTTTTTCATTATTTGCAGTTCAGCAGCTATTAAGATCCAGTGCTGCGGAAAACAACAATAACAACAAAAGAGCCGCTTAATAACTAAATTTAAAAACCAAACTAGTCAGCAACGAACAATGCCTTGTCAACATTTCTAAATGGAGCAGAAAGAAGGCGAGCCAAAAGGACAGAGAGAGGGCAAAAGAGAGAAAGGGACGCTTCCTGATGGATGAGTATGCATAAGTGCTTCAGATAATGGCTAAGAGGTACAGCCTGCAGCACATTAAAGGGAAGGAGGAGGGGAAAAAAATGAATGGCCTTGGAAGGGGACCCCAGCACCATGATTTGGACAGATAGATGCAAACCTTGGCGAATGCTGAAGCCAATACAGGTTTCCCCCACTATCCTATCCCAAAGTAGCGCTCTTATGAAATCTTTCATATACTGAAATGGTATCAAGTGAAGAGGCAATTGCCAGCAATTTTTATGAAAAAAAAAATTGGGGGAATTCTCAGGACCAAAAAATAATCTCTTAGGCTTTTCTGATACCTTAGGACACATCTTGCTAATGGATGCACAAAATAAACCGAGATAAGCACAGATACAGGTAGTTCAAAGCTTTGGCAGGTGATGCTGAGATGCTGAATGTACTTCCCATGGAAGAAGCTTGGCAGAGCCACCCTTGCTGCTCGGGGTGTGCACTGCCTCTGTACTGGCTTGCTAAAAAACAAACACTGAGCACTATTTTTGCTGTTCCCCTTTTTTGATAAAAGAAAAAAAAATTCTTCTGATTTCTTTCAGTTAGCAAAAGCAGGTACTGATGGAGGTCCTTCATTAAAGCAGAGTGGCATAATACAAACTTTTGAAAAGTGGGGGGTATCTGTAGTATCTCGCTGGGGGTACCCCTTGCAAACAGCCTTCACATCAAGGTTCTTTCCCCATCTGAGCATCCCACCTCCCTTCTTTGTCCTGTTCCCACAAGACTTTGCGCTTAGATAGATGAAATTAATCCCCCAGCTGATGAGAGCTTAACACCTTCTCCCTCCCAAAGGATATTTACAGGGATAGCAGATACTCTCAGAAACCTCAAAGCCTTCATATTCCAAAGTAAAACACAACAGATTTCAAGGAATAGGGGATATTTTGGGTCTAAGAGTTTTCTAGTCCCTATCAATCCACTCACCATAGGCATCTGTCTAATAAGTAATATGTTCTTAAATGGACTTCTTTCATGTTTTATATTTTAAGAGAAAAGGGCAGAGTAGTGATTACTGTAATGTCAGTTTCAGGATTAGGATCCATTCTCCAATTCCCTCTGAATGGCAGTGTCGGAGGGACCCTTCCTCTGGCTTAGTGTTAGAGCTCCTGTCAGTTTGAGTGGGCCAAATAGACCACTCACAAATTGCAACAAATGACCATCATCTCTTCTTCTGAGGCAGTTATTCACTGTCTCACCCAAAATAAGTGATTTAAAAATTGTGATTTCTTCCACATTGCGAGGGAGGTGTCAAACTTCGGCCTGTCACCATGGTTTTACAAGGCTGTGTTGAAGGACAAAGTCCCATGTATTGAATTTGGTTCTCCACCATTAGCCTGAAATCATCAATCAATGCTACAAAAGAAACTTGCAAGAATATGTTTCCCAAGGGGCACCTGGATGGCTCAGTTGGTTAAGCATCTGCTTTCAGCTCAGGTCATGATCCCGGAGTCACGGGATCCAGCCCACATCAGGTTCCCTGCTCGGTGGGGAAACTGCTTCTCCCTCTGCCCCTCAACCCACTCATGCTCTCAAGTAAATAAATAAAATATTATAAAAAAGAATAAGTTCCCCAAAAAGTATTTTTTGGTTCTATTGACATTGTCTAATAGCTTTAATTCAGTCTCCTTAGCCTTTTTTTCCCCAAGACCTGCCACCAAAAGACTTAACCCAACTTTTCACTCCCCCCTAAAATGGATTCCTGATAAACTGTCTTACCACCGTAGTGTCATTTCACAAAAATCTAATTAAAAAACACTATCTTTATGAAAACTATGCTCAAAACTCACCACCAACAGGACTCCTCATCTGTATTATCCTGTATACATTATTTGCTAACTTTGTCAACAAAGTACCTTACTGGCCATCTTTAGTTGATACTGACTATATGGCATCTTCACATGGATATTTAATAAAGATAGTAAACAAGTCATTTCAAAAACCACTCACCTTCTCTTAAGGGGAATCATATGATTCCATTAATATTAAGTTCTAAAATAGGCAAAAGGAGGCTATAGTGGGGGGGAAAAGTGTGGTTGTTTCTGGAGGTGTGATGGGTGTACTAGGAAGAAGGATAAGGAAATTTTCTAGAGTGATGGCCATGGTCAATGTTTTGAAAGGAATTTGGATTACACAGATGTATACAATTACCAAATCCCAGTAAATCTACACTTAAGATTGCTGCATTTCATTGTAAATAAAAAAAAAATTGATTTCCAGCCCTTCACACCTGTTTTTCCCTCAGTAATTCTCAGTCTTATAAAAGTTCATCATTCACTCTTTCACTCAGAGTCAAACCTTGGAGTCATCTTTGGTTTATTTTCTATCAACAAATCCTCTTGGCTCTAACTTCAAAATATTATTGAACTTATTTTAAGTTTTGTATTACCAGTATGCTTGTCCAAGCCACCATCAAGTCTTCCATTGACCACTTTAGACCCCCTAACTGGTCTACTTGCTCCCACTCTTGTTCCTGATTTCTCCCCCAGCTCCATTACCTAGACTCTAGTTGTGTAACACCTATAATGAACCATGTACAGCATAAGTCACATCATGGTTCTCCCATTTTCCAATGGTTTCTCATCACAATTAGAATGAAATAAAAATTAAAATATATCTCCCCCCCATGGATTACAAGGTACTAAATTATCTGGCTCCTGACAAACTCTCTAAACTTATTTCCAACCTCTTTCTCCCTCCCTCTCTCCATTCTTGACATTCTCACCTCCCTGATATTCTATGAAGCACATCCCCATCTCTCTGCCTAGAGCACACTTTCCCAGATAATAGCACAGCTCACTCCCTCACTTCAATCAAGGCTCCATCTGATTTTACCTACCAAGAGAGGTCTTCTTGATGACTCCCTCTAAATTAGTACCCACATTACTCTACCTTTACCCTATGTTGTTTTCAAAGCACCCATTATTCACTCTCTCTCTCTCTCTCTCTCACACACACACACACACACACAAACACACACACACACATACAGGAGATAGAGATAGATAATATTTGGGTTTAGAGAAGCAGAACCAATAGGATGGAGAGAAAGATAGATGCTAGATAGATAGATAGATAATATTAGAAGGACTGGCTCATGCAATTATAGAGGCTGAGAGGTCCCCTGATCTGCTGTTCACAAGCTGGAGATCCAGGAAAGCCCATGGTGTAATTCAGCTTGTCTGAAGGCCTGAGAACCAGGGAAGCTGATGGTATAGATAGATTCCAGTCCTGATCTGAAACCCTGAGAACCAGGAGCTCCAAAGGTAGGATAAGATCAATATCCCAGTTTCAGTAATGAGGCAAGAAGAAAAATAAGTAAGTTCCTTTTTCCTTTGCCTTTTGTTTTACTCACTTCTGCAATAGATTGGATGATTCCCATCCACATTGAGAAGGGCAACCTGCTTTACTGAATCCACTGATTCAAATGCTAATCTCATCCAGAAACAGACACAGCTGGAAATATGTTTAATCTGAGCACCCTGTGGCCAGTCAAGTTGACACGTAAAATTAACCATCGTATGTATTGAAGTCAAACCTTATTTTGTTTGCCGCAATACTGCTGTTACGATTCCTGGAACATAAGTGATCAAGAAATACCTTTTAATAAATAATAAATTTTTCAGTAATGAATGGGTTTCAAAGCTTTCTGTGAGAGTCTAAGATGGCCACCATCAATCCCTTCCCTCCCCATAAATGCATTCCTCTTTATATCAAAAGAAGCCTAATCTCTATCCATTTAAATCTATATTGTCCTTAGTGACTTGCCTTGACCAATAGAATGCAGAAGTAATGCTTTGAGAATTCCAATGGCAGGACACAAGAAGTCTTGTAGCTTCTATCTGAATATCTTGGAACACTCACTTTTGACTCTCCTTTTAGAAACGTAGCCATTATACTGAAGGCCAAGTTGACAAAAGAGACCATACGTAAACTATCCAGTTGACAGTCCAATTGAGAGCCCAAGATGACAGCTAACATCAGCCACCCGTCCTATGAATGAGCCATCTTGGATACTCAGCTGAGTCAAACCTTCAGATAACTTCAGGCCCAGCCCTATCATTTGATGACAACTGTATGAAAGTCCCAAACAACCGTCTCATAGCTGAGCCCTGTCAATCCATAACATCATGACAGCTATTGTTTTAAGTTACTGAGTTTTGGGAATATTTTGCTGTGCAGCAGCAGAAACCAGAACATTATTTAAAGTATACTATTCCTTCAACAGCTTAATCTCAGTATATTTTGTAATTGTGTACCTCAATATGTAAATACTGACTCAGTGATGTTCTTTACATCTTCAGATAATGCCTGTGAGAGTTAACTACTAGAGAGATCGCATCATCCTCCATGCACCCTCTACAACTACCAATATTATAATAGGACTTACAGTATCTGAATGTACTTATTGAGGGAGAAAAAAATTAGAGACAAAATGACAAACAAAATAGACAAAAAGCCAAAAAGGAAACAAGCTAACTTTGGTCAAAATCTCTCTGGTCACCAAAAACCAGTTTCTGAGCTAGAGGGACCAAAACCAGGCCAAGCCAGGGATTTACATAGGTGCTTGGAATTCCATAAAAATGACCCATGAGGTCATAGCAAGAAATGAACTTATTATGTGTCTAGGACTAATCCACAGTGATTTTCTCACTTTTTGGTCTAAGAACCCTTTACTCTGGATTAAAAAAAAAAAGAAGGGGGCGGCGCCAAAGAGCTTTTTCTTCATACGGGTTACAGTGATTGATATTTACCTTATTAGAAATGAAAACCTGTAGAATGCTTTAAAAGAAAAAAAAATGATCAGTGAAAACTGAAAATGTAGTTCAGTGGGGAAAGAGATCTGTTTTGGCAGCAACAAAGGAAGCCTTTTGAAAGACCTGGACCTTGTGACAGGTATTGGAAGAAGGTGAAATCTGATTAGGCAGAGCAAATGTAAAGGGTACTTGAGGCAATGTCTTGGAAAGACATAGATTGAGAATGATACATGCAAGGTTGTCAAAGGAAGTTTTGTTTCTTGGAGCACTGAGGGGGCTATAGAATAATAGAACGCAGGGCTAGAAAAGGGGCTTGAAGTTTGATCAGTTATTGAGTAGTAATGTGTTCCTCTCCCTAGAGGGTGCTTATAAATCCCATTTGGCCATCTTTAGAGTTAGTATAGTATATTGGTTAAGTATACTTATCCTGCAATCAGACTGCCAAGGTTTAAATCCAAGCTCCCACATTTGGTAGTTGTGCTGCTTTTGGCAGGTTACCGAAAGTGTCTCAGGTCACTGTTTCTAAGAACAGGATAACAGTAAGAGTGACCTTGTAAGGTTGTTGTGGGGATTGCATATAACTGTAATAATGCCTGGCTACACTGTGGATCCTTGATGAATTTTAGTTACTGCCATGCCAATATTATGCCAGAGAGGGAAATATTTGCAATGAAATGACTATTTTGCCCTCTATTTCATATTCTAAAGTCTTGCTGAGTTTATTGTCAATGAAAACATTCTGTATTTTTCAAATAACTTGGAGCATCTTTGTTTATTGAGCCAATAATTTTGATAATTGGATAATTCTACTTTACTGCCCATCTTCATTATAAAAGAATGCCCTAGAGAGTAACCATTTATATTTTGTCTAACAATGGTTATGTAAAGCTAAAATTTACAAATGTTTTCCATGTGTCAGGCATTGTTCTATATGTGTTTTATGTGATCTTCACGACAATCTCACAAACTGCAAGAATGGATAATCAGGTTTGATCTAGTAACCAAAGGCTGTGCAAGTACCAAGAAAGATCTGTGTTATCTGAAAACACCAGCAGCAGAGACAGCAGCGGTATCTGATCTCACAGATTTTATTTTCTAGTATGTGGTTCTTCGATTGGAGAGTCATAAGAACTCTTAGCCATCCAACACCTTCATTTTATGGATGAGTAAACACAAGTTCATGAACTTAATGTCATGCAAGGCAAATGTTCTTTCCACTCCCCTGATTTGCTGTGGAATGTATTTGAGGACTCATTCATGAAGATCGTTTTAGCTGGTATTTGGAGATAATAGTAATTTAATGAAGGCAATGAAGCCTCAAAAAAAAAAAAAAAGATTTGTCTTGAGGGATTTCAGAACTCTGAAGAGCAGCACATCTCTTTTATCTTCTTCCCACCTTCTCCTTAGCCATCCCCATTTCATTTCCCTCTACATGTTCTGCATCACCACCTCACCAAGCCTGTCACCAGATTTTGGATATTTCTTTCTGAAATCTATATGAATTTACACTTACTGGGAAATAATATTTATGAAAAATAATATGAATGTACAATTTCTTAGATATTTTGAAAAATTATGCTAGATTACAAACCCTTGGAAATAGGGTAATTCAGTTCAGAATCTGTTCCCAACCGATTTTACAAAGTGACAATGTAATTGTTGATGGTTATCTATTTTGGATCCTTCCTGATTTTCCTATTAATATAAATCTTACTTAAAAAGTATCCAATAACTATTATAGCAACGTTCAAAAAGTTTGACTGGAAAGTCTGGAGAGGCTCTCAGGAATTCATCTAGCCATGGCAGTCTCACCAGAGAGATGCTCACAGAGTCAACAAGCCTGATTGTGGAAGGGGCCTCTCTTAGCCTGTGTGATCCCCAAACCAGAGCTCAAAACAAAGGCTTGCATGAGGATAGTGTGTAGGGAGTAAAGAAGATAGGAGTGAACATCAAGAGGGCAAAGTCAATAAAGGATGTATTGAGTTGGCCATCACAGGGGCACCCACTCTCAAACCTGCAGGAGCTTTGAGGGAGCCTCATAAATTTCTTTCTGAATCATCTTACAGAAGACAAAAGGGGACTCCCAGGTTGTGTACACTGAGAACCAGGCAGGGTCCTGCAAGCATGTTTTAATGTAAGAGAAGTCCCAGGGCAGGAAGGAAGAGGTACTCAGCATAGCCCCAAGGAATTATACTTACCTGAAGCTAAGCAAAACCTACATGTCCCTGTAGCAGAGGCTGGTGTGAGAAATTAGGACCAAGAGGATTTGTAGTAGAGCACAAAAGGAGTGTGATATAGGATCTTAGAGATATTCTAGTTGAACTTGACCCTTTTATGGGTGAAGAAACTGCAGGTCAAAGAGCAGTGATTTGCCCAACATTTCATACATAATTAACAATGGCAACAGAGCTAAGACAAGTGTTAGTAACTCCTAAGCCAGTGATGTCTGCTGTCCCTTTTCTCCTTGCTGGCAAAAAAAAAAAAAAAAAAATCACAAATTTGAATTAACTGTGTTCTTCTTAGATGTGAATTTTTTAAACTAAATTTACAATTTCTCTGGAGATGAGCAGAACCCTGTTATGAGTCTGTGGCCAGGTACCAGATAGTGTACAGGGGCCATAATCTGCTCTGTAGTATAAGGTGAAGTGATGAGACCTCGGGTCCTCCTATGGAAATGATTTCTACTAGCTCCGTGTTCAACCTAAGGACATGGGTTCTGAAGGCAGACTGCATGAGTTCAACTTCTAGCTCCACCCTTTACTGCGGGGACCTTGGTGACGCCAGTGCACTTCTTTAAGTTTCAGATTCCTCATCTTTAAGACCCAAAAGGCTGGTGTGAGATCTAAATAAGATATCACATATCAAGTATATGAGACTGTGGATAGAAAGGTTTCTCAAATACAGTTATAAAGAACTCCAAGTAACTGGAGTAGGCTAAGACCAAAGTTTCAGCAATGTCAGCTGCCTACAAACACCTTAGATTGTGTAGAATATTATCCACAATATGATTTTTACATACATTTCCTGCATATGATCTTACAACAGTTTCCTTGAATTATGTCAAAGTGATTAAAGCATTATCACTTGACTATATTTTCTAATCTTCTGCCTCTCTGATGTGTTCTTCCTCTTCTACCTAGAATGCCCTCAGATTTTTCTCTCTGCTGATTTAAATCTTACTGATCTCAATTCAACACAATAATCCATCTCTCACTGAATGACTATATCTCGTAGTCTGACCTAGAACAGGGACATAAAGGATGCTTGTGCACTAAATGAGCTGGATGATAAATCTCTCCTTAAGTATTGCACTATTTTGAAACTTTGGATAACCTAGTTGAGCCAGCAGGAGAGCAAAATCAAGCCATCTTTTCCACAAACACTTGTTGATCTCCTATAATGGGCTAAGCACCAAGTGAGGCTCTGGGAACACAGCGCTGAGTAAAAGCAAACTTACTCTATGATCTTATGGCAGTTATAATAGACAAATAGGTCAGGCGATCAATGGCTATAGCAAAACTAATCTATGTTTACAAGTGTGGTAAGTGCGAGAAAGAAAAAATACAGTGTTGTAACAGCAGAAAACTGGAGGAGGGAGTAGATTTGAGTTGTCGAGGGAGGTCAGTGCGTGTGAGATCTGAAACATAACTGCAAGGTAATCAGATGTGTGTGTGTTGGAAGGGATCAAAAAGAGAGTACAGGAAGGAAAACTACAGGTGAAGGAAACAACATATTTACAAGACCCTATGAGTGGAAAGACCTTGTTCTGAGGAACAGTTAAAAGAAACCCAGTGGGATGTGGTGAAACTGGGGCATAGAAAGCAAAGGAAAATATGGCATGCTTGATAAGGCCTTAAAGTGATTTGAATAGTAATTCCAAAAGCACATTTTAATATAACATATCCATCAATCTCACTATCACATGAAAGATATCAATATTTATTTCAATTCACTATGATCATCCATGGAGAGATCATGAATATTCAGTGACTTCATTTGGGTAGAACACCTCTCCAAAAGTCAGTAATCATAATAGGTATAGTTTTAAAGTATTGATCATTCCTTTTTATTAGAATTTCTTGCAATATATAAATCTTAAAATTTCTAATTTCTACCTCTAGCATGAAGGTATACACACCCACAGTATATATATTCTATTCTTTCTATATATCCGTAAAGATATCTACTCTCTATGTATATACATACATATACACATATATACATATATATCTGTATATACACACATATATACAGCTGACCCATTGAACAATGTAGGGGCTAGGGGTGCTGACCACCCACATAGTCAAAAATCTGCATATAACTTTTGACTCCCCCAGAACTTAACCACTAATAGCCTACTGTTGACCTTAAACTTACTGATAACATAAACAGTTAACAGATATTTTGTATATGTATTATATGTTGAATTTTTATAACAAAGTAAGCTAGAGAAAAGAAAATGTCATTAAGAAAAGCATGAGGAAAACACATTAATAGTACTGTATTTATCTAAACAAATGTGCATGTAAGTGGACCCGTGCAGTTCAAACTTATGTTGTTCAAAAGTCAACTATAAATACAGAGAAATATATATATATATGTAAATGTATGTAGTTGGTCTATATATATATAGTTGGTCTATATATATTATATATTTAGTATTATATATATATATCTCTACTTCTTACTACTATATATACTAGAAACTAATTTACTATACACACTAAAAACTAAGATTTGAGGGGCATTTACATTTTAAATCAATTCCTGATTTAAGAACTCATTTAATAAAATTTTACCAGAAATTTCGCATCCCAATAGTAATTAAGAAAACAAGGCCTGCAGATGTGTACACAACTAGTACATAGAAAAAGTGGACTGAAAGCCTAGATCTCACGGCTCCTAAACTACTGTTTATTTCTTTGCCCAGGAAAGCTGTAGAAGCTTACTGACCTCTGATCATTGAAATGACAGTCAAGAAATGCTACAGCCACTCCAGTGATTCAAAGTTTTGAGCCCCTAACTTCCTCTTTGTAAGTCTCCTAAGGCAACAATTACCTGCGTGCACACAAATATGCAGGAATAAGATGTCTGTACACCCAACATACCAAAGGCTGAAGTTTAAACAGCGTTTTATGAAAATTCCTCCACTAATGTGATCAAAAGCATTCTCTTCCCTAAGAAAGCATGACAGAATTCATATGAGTGAATGCTGCAGTAAGAATAATCTCGAATCTACTCTAACATATTTTAAGCAAGTTACCTGTGACACACCTCACAGGATGTAACAGCCCATCAATGTGTCCTAGGAGTTCAGTTGAGAATTTCTACTTTAAAGACCATTTTTCACTTTCCCTTTCCCCTCAACTCCTCAATTTCCTTGTTTTCTTCCCTCTCATGTCCTGCCTCTGCAGATGATTCTATGTGTCCCAATTATCACAGGAAAGAGAAAGAACAAGGTGTTCACAAAAATGCTTACTTTCCTCTCCAAGATGGGCATACAAATATCAGGTAGACACACTGAGAGAAGCAAGCCATCTGCAGCCTTGGAAATATGTGAACCTTCACTGGCCCAAGAGAGAGAGAGAGAGTCTATGTGTGCGCGCGCATGCACACAGACACACAGAAACTGACACCAGCTAAATAAACTCCCCACTTATCTACATTTCTGGTAAGGGAGACCATTTGAGAAGCCCTTTCAAGCATAGAAAAAGTGAGGCAGAGGGCAGACAGGCAGGAGAAGTTTATTTTGAGGGTTGGTTTAATTTATGGGGTTTATTTGTATCCTCTATCGTTCAGCAGGAAACCTTGTAATGATGTTTGCATGCACTAAACTGTGATAACTGAACTGATGAGTTAAAGACTTGACTGAACGTTTAATGTTGCTTATTAAATAATTATGACGAGGTTTGATGAATGGCCCTGATTCCCTGAACTTCCAACTGAGATTTTCAGCGTGAGTTTCATTAGACAGACATGGATGGAGCCTGCTGCAACCCAGCTGCAAATGAGCTTGCAAAACATTTGAACTGGAAGCTTTCAAAAGTGAATAATTCAACTGTCTTAGTCTATCTTCCTTGGTCCCCACACTAGCATTTCATTTTCATTTGATGATGGAGTGGAAGCAAATTATGCTATGTCTACGGGGCTTTCTAAAGTATCATTGCAAGATATCTCCATATGTACTTAATGAAAAATTAATCTGTATTCTTTGTGAAAGGGAAAAAAAGCCATTCAACTTAAAAATAAATTTTATTCTGAGATGTCAATCACCTATCTTCCATGAATATTGCTGTGATGTGTGGCCAATGTAGGTGAGAGATTAGGATTTATTGAAGCCAGTGAACTTGTTCAGTGTCTGAGCCAGAGTCATTTGTTGTAATGACATGTGTCATGCACTTTTGGAAACTCCTCCATGCACTGGTGTAAGAGCTCATTAGACCATCCAAAAATTTAATTTCAAATAAGAGAGTATTGCAAATATGGGATTTTTGTCCCGTATCCTAAACCTTCCAAGTAGCTGTCTCTATTTTTGATGGCAGATTCAACTTATGAATCTACAGAGAATTCACAGAGAATTCAACTTATGAATCTACAGAGAATTTGTGCTTTTTTTTTGATGATGACTTTTTTTATAAAGACAAGTTGAAACTCTACTCCACGTTTGAGTAGTAGAGAAAGTAGTTGAGAAAGTAGTCTGCAGTGAAGTGAAAGGAAGCCTGGTACTGGAGAGAAGTGGGCTGGATTCCTAGGGGCAGTAGAGTTGGTAGTTAAAGGCAAGGAATCTGGAACCTTACCTACCTGTGTCTAGATCCCAACTCTGCCATCACTAGCTGCAGAACAAAGCGCAGGCCTAGAAGCCAAGAATCCCTGAGTTCCAGTTCTGCTTTTGTAGTGGCTAAAACTGCATCTGGAAAGTCATTTAAAGTTTTTTGTCTCCGTTGCCTCATCTGGAAAAATACAGATTTTAGACCCTATACACGTTCATATTTAAAAACATTTGATTAGTTACCAAGTAGTTGTCTGGAACTAATTTCATGTCTAATCACTTAAGTATATTTAATTGCTATGTAAAAGTATAATGTTTTGAAAAAATAATTTAAAATAATTTAATATAGGATTTCAAGGTACAGTTTTGCTTATAATTTGCTAGGCTTCTAGTGGCTTAGAAAAATTAGTCTGCCTTATCCTGAATTTCTGACTCTTGGATTAAAAAATGAACAAGTTATCTAAATTAAATTTTGTTTTATATTAATCCAAAAATAGTTTGAAAGCATTTAATAAATGACAGAGAAACACTAGAGGCCACAACTCATAACTGACAATGTCTCCAGACACGACCATGGTTTGATCTTGATGTTGTTCAACCATTTCTCCACAGACCCACCTCTGATGGCAGATTTATTTCTTCATTAATTAACCACTGATCTTTTTAAAATATTTTTTAATTTATTTATATGAGAGGGAGAGAGAGAGAGCATGAGAAGGGGGAGGGGCAGAGGGAGAAGGAGAAGCAGACTCCCTGCTGAGCAAGGAGCCTGATGTGGGACTCGATCCCAGGACCCTGGGATCATGACCTGAGCCCAAGGCAGCCGCCTAACCAACTAAGCCACCCAGGTGCCCCAATTAACCACTGATCTTAGAGAAGAAGTTAAAATAGAGGCAAGGCTGATATAAAGGGGTCAGACAGTGAATAAGGATGCACCATACTTTGTTCACATATTTGATTCAGAGAACCTAAAGACATGAGCACCAGGTACAAGTTATAGCTTCACATTTTCTCCTTACATTTTCATTGGAATAACCTCTCACCTTTGACATTTTTGTGTGTGTTCTTATTGACTGTACAAGTCTGCCTAGATAATGGACTTATATATATAGAGAGAGAGAGAGAGATTCCATGAATAAGATGATAAACTAAAAACTTGAGACACATAGGGATCCTTAGCAAGAAGAAGGAGAACTTTCAGCCCTCACTGATGGAGGGCTGCTAATCCACCCCTTCCTGCACTCCACAGTGAGCCAGCAATGCATACTTGGTTATTGACCTGTCATCTGTTCTCCTCTAACAAGCATTTCTACATTTTATCCACCCTCTTTAAGTCCCTAAAAGAGAAAAATCCAGGAGGCCTAAACTAAGGATTCAAATTTAACTGTTGCCCCTATCCCATGATCAAAGCAATATTCTAGCAAGTCTGTCTAATCTTCTGCATTTGCTCTTCGCTGAAAAATTAATCTCCCTGACACTCTGCCCCTAATATTTTATTTTTCTAGACTTCTGAGTTCTCTGGCATCCAGCTCTAAGATTAAATAATGGCTTCCTAGAATAACTCCTGTGTTCTTTACATTTCTGCTTCCCAGAAACTGTCTCCCCTGTTCCAAATATATGGCCATTGTGACCTGTTTTGGGTTCTATAATTGCCCTGACCATTTCACCTTGTTGGGGATAATTGATAAATAGCTGGAGCAAGTCGATACCTAAAAAGGGGAGGGAGGACTGTGGAATGTTCAATTAAAGAATATTGAGAATAGTGGATTTTACAATCTGCCTAAAAACTATCTCTTTATGGTATTCAGAAAGCAATTAACAGATCATTTATTAATTTGACAATAAAAGGAAGTGTGTTAGGTTTCAGGACAGGATAATCTCAGCAAGAATGTAATGGCACCAGGTGAAACTGCCACAAATGACTAGTGGTCTCTGCACATACTGGGAAGATGGACTTTTCTGCAGCTCAGGTGTTTCCTGGTAAGAAAGATTCCCCAAAATGCCAGCAAGGACTTCCAAAGTTGAGGAGGAGAGAGGAAAACCATATGAAGGTAAAGTTGAAGGTTGTTCAACACACCAAACTTCTGGGCCACAGTTGCCTGGGGTAAGGACCTGTCTAACATCAGGTGACAGTTTCTTTTTGCTACCTTCAGTGTCACATTTCAGTCTCCAGGAGTTTCATTCTCTCCCTGGCCATCCATGTTCCTCCTTCCCAACACATACCCATCCCTAAGCTGTTCCTGAAGTGTCACAGATTTTTCTTTTCCACCATTTTAACAAATACTGTTTTACCCCCATAAGAGAAAAAGTCATTGGTGAAAAATAGCATTTAAAGGTGAGATTGTATTTGGAAATGGACAAAGATTTAGATTTGGACAAGGAATATAAACAAATCATAAATTAGACAAGTGATTTCTTATAACAGGTAAGTTAAGGCCTGTGGGCTAAATCGGGCTTGCTGCCTATTTTTGCAAGGACTGCTAGTTAAGAATGGTTTTTACAGGTGAACATTTGTGAATAATTTGATGATAGGGAACACTAACTTTGAAATCGACTCTGTGAAATGTTATTTGCCATATAAAAATAACTTCATTCTTAAAACAAACAAAAAGCAAAAAACAAAACAAAAACCTTCATTCTTCTCATTAGTAGGTATCAGTTTTAGGGGCTGCTATAACAAAGAATCATAAACCGGGTGGCTGAAAATAAGAAATTTATATTCTTATAGTTTGACAGTCCAGAAGACCAGAAACAAGTGTTTGCCGGGCAACACTCTTTCCAAAATTTCTAGAGAAGAATCCTTCCTTGCCTCTTCCAGCTTTTGGTAGCTCCTGGCATTCCTTGGCTTGTGGCTGCATCACTCCCATCTGCCTCCATCTTCCCTAGGTCTGAATTTCTGTGTCCTTTTTCTTATAAGGAAAGTAGTTATTGAATCTAGCATGCATTCCCCCACCTCTAAATCCAGATGGTGTTATCTTGAGATCTTTAATTTAATTATATCTGCAAAAAAACCATTTCCAAAAGGGGCACATTTACAGGTACCTGGGGTTAGGACTTGGGCATAGCATTTTTTGCATTACCATATGCATATTTTGTTTTAGTTATTATAATTACCTTAAATTTCATCATAAAAGTATGTGGAAAGTTGTTTTCTCTCTCATTATATAAATAACTATATGATAGCCTTGATTTTGCCTCTTGACCTACAACAGCTAAAGGAAAAGATTGCCAATCTCTGTTCTATGCTGTAGACATTATCCATGCCTAAATATGAGACCCATATTTTCTATTTTTTACTTATCATCCATCTATTTTAAGTGTTACAAATGAATAGTTTGCTTTTTGAAAAATAGATCTTAAAAGAACTTATCTATCATACCTCTTGGGTTGCAGGGTTTTTTCTTTTTTTTTTTTTTTTTTAAAGATTTTATTTATTTATTTGACAGAGAGAGACACAGCAAGAGAGGGAACACAAGCAGAGGGAGAGGGAGAAGCAGGCTTCCCACTGAGCAGGGAGCCCGATGTGGGGTTTGATCCCAGGTCCCTGGGATCATGACCTGAGGCGAAGGCAGACACTTAAGGACTGAGCCACCCAGGCGCCCCACAGGGTTTTTTCAAAAAACGACACATGATAGAACTACCACAAAAAACCACAGCAGTGTCTATGCATGCAAATTGGTTTGGAAATTGGTTAACTGTAAACAAACTACCTAACTGAAAGCTATCATCAATATCATAATAAGCTGTACTCAAACCCTTGATAGTTTAAATTTAATAGGTTCCTCCCACTCCCTTTCTAGACACTCCCCCAAAAGAGCAATGACAACAAAAAATAAATCAAAAACATATTTTAGTATCAAATATAAAATATATTTTCTTCTCCAGAAGTTTACTTTGAAAAATGTTTAAACTTCATAATCTAATACCAAATCAAAGTGGAAATAGAGAATGAAAATATCCAAAGAGGGGTAATGTTGCACCATAAGGGAATAAATTATGGAGTTAGCATGGGTTAAATTTACAACAGTCACAAAATTCCTGTCCCATGTTAGTGTGCAATACCCACATCAACATAATAGCAAAAAGATCAAGAAGGAGATGGAATGAGTCATGAGGTCACTGAGATTTCTTTAAGCCTTGAGTCAGACTTCAACTGCCTTTGTGGAAAGTAGGCCAGCAATGTCTTTGAAGAAAGAAAGCCATCAATCTTGCAAAATACCAAGACAATGATTAGTGAAAACAAGCCAAAGTTCCATCCTCTTCTCCCACATTCCACTACTGCTAAATAAACTAAACATATTACATAAGAGAAAGTCCTGTAAACCAAATAATTTCCCACAAAGTTCTTATCAGATGGATTAAGAAACATTGTCAGGAGTAGATGGATACAAAATGAGAAATGAAAATCATCAGTGAAAATAAAGAGACCAAGTGATGCCAGAAGAATGCTGTTCCAAGAAAAAATGGTGACATTTCAGTTGCTACAAAAATTCTGACACACAATAGATAACAACAAGGAAGTTCCAAGTTTCATTTCTGTCCAAGATTCTGGGGCAAGTGCTTAAGTCTTTTAGGCAATTGATAAACAGATGGTTTCACTAGCATTCAAATCCCATTTTTTCCCATTTGCTATCTAAAACAAGGCAATCAGACTAAGGGTATAGTCATTACAGTTTTGCATGTTTGTTGTGTGCATGATAATCTGACCTATATTGTTCTTGAAGATTGCGGGGTTTGGGGCAAGGGGTGGCATGTTTCTTATTCCAAATGAAAACATCACGTTTACAATTGCATTGACCAAATGCCTCATGAAGTGCTCTGGATCAGCAGATAGTACCCGAGACCTAGGTCAGCAAGGTGAATTAAGGGCAGCAGGAATTCTTTGACCACCACCATGGAAACAATGGCTGCAGGACATTCCAAAATGCCTCACTCCAAGGTATGATCTCATAGCTCAATATGATGGGCAGGCAACATAAAATTTTCAGTCATAGTTAAGAAAGGGGAAACAGAATTTCTTTCTCCTTCGGTGGCAGTGATTTATTGTATTTTGGCTTTGGATGGTCTTAGGTTCAGGCATTTTCTTTATTGACTCCAGTCTGTGGCCAAAATCCAGACTGGCAAGAGCTGCAGAGCCTGGAGATAATGGAAGGCAGCCCAGAGATCAGAGATCAAGAACAAAGACTGAGGTCTAAACCAGAAGAAAAATAAACTTTTGTATTCCATTCTAGTCCAACTCTTTCATTTGGGGTAATCCAGCTTCCAGAGTTCCTGGGAACTGGTCAAACCTCAAGTTCCTTCCCTTGCCACAAGTTGAGCTAACTAAAGCTGAACAGTCCGGCTAGTTTGAGCCAAGAACTGGGTTGTTTGGTTTTGTGTGTGGAGGGGGTGTGGGGAGTGGGGAGTAGCATTTTACCTTTGAAATCAACCCTCTGCTAATCAGCATTCTGAAAGTCATCTGGCCATAAAATCATCACATTGAAGTTACTCTCAGGCAATAAGAAGTTTTCCCTTCCCGTTATCCCAAAATGTCCTCAGAATCAAGGTAACCCCAGCCTAGTTGGTGTGAGAGATGTAGGAGTATGTATATGAGTGTGCTTGCATTCTATATGTGTACATTTCATGTGTATTTTCCTTCAGAGTAATTTAACATGTCAATTGAATACAATAGTCACATAGGGAACATGCCAATAACTAGTTCTTTTCTTATATAAAGGATCCTTTCTCTCACCTCATCTAAATACACACCAAAATATAAAAATCAATTTCCATTTAATAACCATTGATGCCATTAGAGGATAATTATAGTTTCTTGGCATAGTGATGAAGCACATATTTTGAATAAAAAAACATGGAAAGATAAGTTAAAATAATGGTTAGAAGAGTTCATTTTTAGTTGAGATAATGTGCGTATCATTTTAGAAACTTGAAGTATCTTACCATTTTTGCCCAAATGTTGTAGTTGTACTATTGCCTTGCTCTAAGATGACCTAACTGATTTCTTAAGGTTCCTTTGCCTCCTTGAAATTAATTCTATGGTGATACTAGAACTCCAAATCAATTCAACAGAGTCTTAGAAGGACTTCTGTGTGTGTCCAGCCTTAGTAGGTGCTGTGGTAAGTTCTTTCCAGGGGAAAAACAAAGTGAGGTATTTGCTACTGGCAAATGTACAATTCTTGCAAGGAAAGTAAGCTTTATCTTGCATACAAGATCTAGAAACATAGTGGGAAGAAAAGCACAGGAAAAGTATGGTAAATAAATGAGGTGCCAAGATGAGACTAAAGGCAATAAATAGAAAAAAAAAAGCGCCCCAAACTGAATAATATGTGTAGGCTGGAAATTTCATAGATCTTACAAATTAGGGAACATGAGGGACAACCACAGTGGCTAATTCCCTTAACCTCCTCTCCCCGGCCCCACACAACCAAATGGGGCCACTAGGACTCCTGATCTCTTATAATTAAAACACAGTACCTTTTCTGAGTTACAGAGAGAAGTATAAGAGGAATACTCTGCCAATGGTAATGAAAGGGTTAAGTAGACTTTGAACTGACTTTATACCAGGAGACAGAATTGATGCATCTTCTTTGATTGTTCAAAAGCCAATAGAATCCCCTGATCCATTCCATTACATTTATTTCTGTCGTGCTGAGCTAAAGGATAGAGAAGACCTTTCTTACTCTAAAAAGCGAATAGCCCTGCCTCTCTCATTGCTGCTGCATCTTTGCTGACCTATATTTCTCGCATATGGATGGATCACTGCTAGCGGGTTCGACAGACGCTATAATATCATTATGCAAATGCAGGTTCACTGCCACTCGGGAATCCTATAGACTGATCACTTCATTATCAGTCTTATCAGAAAATACAAGAGAATTGTGTCCCATACTCAATGAGTTGAGAACATAATTTAAATTAAGTAGTTTACTGTCTGGTTACTCTACTGGCCAGGGTGGGAGATGAGAAAAGCTGATTTTGAAAGCTGGCATATCAACAGGCATTGCTCTGCAGAGGTATTGTGTGAGCTGGTTTCTATGCTCTCCCTTCTCCCCTAGGCTCTGCTCTTTTCTTTCCTCCAAATCAGAACCTCTGCTAAGACACTTGGCAGCATTTAATTTGTTCACCTGCTGTCATATGTCCTTGAAAAGTGTCTGCTTTAGAATAGAAGCAGTTTAGCCCTGTGCCTAGAGAGGCAGGTTGTTTAGTGAAAATCTCTCAAACCTTAGGATCAGGTGATCTGGATTCTATGCACTAGGTTCACATTTTAACCGTGAGCATTTTACTTGATTCCCGCTTCTTAAAAGTTCCTTGACCTATTTAGGTCTCTTACTTATAAAATCAAAGAGTTAATGAAGACTATTGTTTAAAACCTCTGTTGACAGTAACATCTTACTATTACCTGGAATTTTAATCCACTATATTTTTCCAAGTCTTATTCTGTAGAAATGAAATATGGCTATTGATACTTATCCCAATTAGTAATAATCACAGGATTCCATTAAAATGGTGCATATAAAACTACAACTCATTCATGTAGCAGATTATGAATGTGGAAAATTTATGTGGCATCATTACTAATGAAACTATTGGACTGCAAATCACAGACCTGGGTTCAGGTTCCTGACACTGGCCATCATATGCTGAGGTACACCGGCCCAGGGGCTTGGCTCCTGCCTTTACACCTTATCCAGAATGCAGCCTCACATATCTTCCTTTTTGAAAGCTTCTACAGATATAAAACCTAGCACGCAATTATCACCTTTTCTGTCAAGCCTGCCCTCTGCTTCATTATAACCCTCAAAAGATGCTTTTACTACAGCATGTCTCCTATTGTAATATAGTTGTTTACATTTTCCCCTATTTCTGGTTGTGGGCTTCTTGAAGAGATGAATGCCTTTCTTAATCTTCCACCGCTGTCAGCATGGTATACCATAGCTGGCACATAAGGCTCAATAAGTGCTCGATCAAGATTGATCGCAGGGAGGGGGGAAAGATGGCGGAGGAGTAGGGGACCCTATTTCAACTGGTCCACGGAATTGAGCTGGATATCTACCAGACCACTCTGAGCACCCACGAAACCAGCCTGACATGTAAGAAGATCTGGATTTCTACAAACAGAATATCGCAGGCGATTGGTTTTGAGGTACGAAGTGGAGAGCTGTGATTCTGCGGGCAGATATCGGAGGATAAACAGCAGCCAGAGGGAGCCTGGCCATGGGGATCCTACACCCCCGGTGAGTGACAGCCTCGTGCGCTGCAGACGGGCACAGACTCACAGACCGGTAGCGTCGGGAAAGGACTTTAGGGCAGCCCCTGGGGTGGAAAACCAGACCGGCGGGGTCGCGCGCACGCGAACTGCATTCCCCAGGACAGGACCCCAAGCAGCGGAGTCGCGCGCACGAGAACTTGGAGCGGCTGGCGGTTTTAGAAGCACAAAGGGCAGAGACGAGCCCCGACCTGGAGGCAGGACTGGGAGCGCTGCGGAGGGGGGCACAACCCAGGCCGCTGTAGTTTATAGCAGCAGGGACAGAAACGGAGACGGTGTGGCCTGGAGGGCTCACTGAAGAACAGACTGAGGTCTCTCTGCTCTGAGGCAGAGGGTTGGAAACGGTCTCTTCTGCTCTGACTCATGGAAGAGACACGGAAAGCCGCCAGGGAAAGGTGCCAGAGAACAAAAGCCCCAAAGACTGATTCCCACTGAGCCCATGCCCC
>NC_138381.1:26577008-26598175 GCF_054177405.1 Leptonychotes weddellii | reverse complement strand
AAAAAAAAAAAAGACTGATCGCAATGTCCCCAACTCCAAAATTGCTCATAACAAAGTCCTATGAGAAGGTAGTATGAAGGAGATTGCCTCCCAGTGCCTGAGACAAGTGCACACACTTTCTCATGACCTCAAAGGAGGAGTTCCCAGAAAGAGAGCTCCCATAGACCCCCAGTGTCTGTTGGAAGAGAAATTGACTCCTTGACCTATGAGAGCTGTACCAAGAAGGTCTTGAGCTAATATCTTTGTTACTGACAGTCCCTCTCTAACTTGCCAACTATGTTGTTTCTGGGATGACTCCAAGCACAGAAGGTCTGCCAGCAGAAAGCGGAGCAATTTTGACCGGCTTGTGGCACAGAATCTAGAGTCTAGACCCAGCCTTTCATCTTGTAGAAGCTCTGCCTCTGAAACAGCTCCCTTGGTCTCTAAATCCCGGGAACAAGTGAAGAGGAGCAAACATTGCCTTCATCAGAAAGCCTAGTTTGAAACACCAGGACAATAGTTGCACCACCCAAGTGGGAGATTAATGCCAAACTTGCAATGACAGTCCTTAAAATTCACCATCTCTACCCAGCATTTTTTTTTTTCAGGGCTCAAAAACAGAAGCCCTACTAGGCATGCAAAATATTGTTGTTTACCAAATGGCTGGAAGAATGGATATGTAAATGCATAGTTCAGCTCCTTCATTATTTAAGTACCTGAGGTTGTGGGTCACTAAGTGATTCATTTAAAGCCAAAGAACTAATAAAAAGGGAGTAATATACTCATAAAGTATTTAAGGTTGGAGAGACACTAAGATTTATCCCATGTCACCATTCATTTTACAAAGGAAACAAAGAACAAGAAAAACTGGTAATCTTTTCCCTACATTCCTTAATCAGTGGCCACAGTACTTCCAGCTTCTAGTCTAATATTATTATTCCAAAAACCACCAACTCTGGGATCTGCTCTTTTGCATGAACCTCTGGCTTCAACCACTAATGGCAAAATTCCTAGAGCTGACTGGGATCCTCTTAAAATCTGGACAGAGTGTATTAGAAAGTCACTTATAAAGGTTCAGAGCATTCCTTCATGCCATAAACAATTATAGTATTCCAATCGTTTGCCAGGTATTCTGGTCAAACTAGAGCTACATTCAAAGATAAATATGCTGTTTCCTATCTTAGACACACTTAGAATTCCACATAATATAAAATATTAACTAGTACCCCTTTTTCCTCCTTCCCTAGTTCCCTGTTGGCCACACCCAAGGACTAAGCAGAAGATACATGGATCACTATGAGGGGACCTTATGGCTGGGAAAAAAAAAAAAAAAAAGAAAAGAAAAGATGTTCAATTCCAAGTGACCAACTCCTAAGGAATTGTTTTAGGGAAAAGGAATGCCAAACCCTAATCTGCTTCAAAGTTCCAAGGAAATCTAAATTGGTTTAGTAGCTTTTGCAACCAGGATAGTAAGTTTTAAAAAGTGTGAGGGACTTATTTCTCTTCCCCATGGGAGTAGAAGAGTGTTAGACATATCCCTTGAAATCAGGGTGTGTAGGTAAGCACAGGAACCAATACTTTCTCTTCTCTGGATGTTCCTGGAAGCACCATGTGTCAGTGGAGCATGACAGAACTGTGGTGCAGCTCCTAGCATGGAGAGGGTAGGATATCCATGGAACAATTCCCCACAGATCTCAGGAAGTTTTATTTCTAAATTTTATTTTATTATGTTATGTTTTTGAAGACCAGCCTGGTTCTTAGGAGCCCAAGGGAAGGAGCACAAAGGTTAGCTCGAGCAGAGGAGGTAAAGGAATCATGAGGCTGGTGTGGACAAAGAGAAATTCAGCCACCACCTCTATGCTATTTTTGTTGGGGAGCTGGAATAAAATAGAATATTGCCTGAATAAACCACAACTACTGTAATTCTCTCTTTCCCCACTGTCAAAAGCCACATCAGATTGTACCAAAAAAACAAAACAAAAAAACAAAAACAAAAGCCCTGTGATGATAGAAGTGTGCCTGAGAGGGGAGAAAGAGAAAAGAAGGACAGATATAGACAAGTTTGAAATGACAAATTAGGCAGTTACTAAGATATTAGTAAACCATCTTAGACAGCAGAATCCCTGAATTGAATGGACTTCACAAGAAGGAACAGAATAAGTTACCTGATCCAAGGAAACCGAGGTTTCAGAGGTAAGAGAAAAACTGTAGTCACGATAACAAGTGTCATGCGTGCACAGGTCTGAATGGTGATTTCTTATATCTTTTACAGGAAAAATAGAGAAGAAGCCTAAAGGTAAGCAAAACATAACCATTTGGAGAGTTTTACAATAATAAGGGAAATGCTTTGGGGAGAGTGATTAATAGGTATCCATGGGAAGAATGGAGGGAAAGTTAGGAAAATCTCATTCAAGAAGTCATTTGAGCAAACCCTTGAAGACAGAATAGGATTTCACCTGCCTCAACAAGTAAGGTTTACTTCTCCAGAAACTGGCTGGTGTATTTTGAAACACATGGTCTTTCTATATGGCTAGAGAAGATGAAGACAAAATGGAAGAGTCACTAGATTCCAAAGGGTAGCAAAGCAGGCTGAGGAGCTGGGATGTTGACCCTACAGAAGAGGGAGGCACTGGGTGTCTGCTGGAACCACATGTCTGCAGACTATGCTGACTCACCCATGTGCATCCCCAATCCAGGGCTTATCACACAAGAAACAGTGAAGGAAGGCTCCCCTCATAATAATGGCAACACTTTCTGAGTGCCTGCCATGTGCCCAGCAAGTCTCCAAGCACTTTGTATTTATGATTTTACGGAGTCTTCTTATCACTTCACAGGAAGGTGCTAGTACTGTCTGTTTGCATTTCTTTGCAGTAAAGAAAGGTTAGGTAATTTAACTTCAGAGTTTATAAGGAACAGTCTGGATTGGAACCCAGGATGGATGAGTCCAGAGCCTGTATTCTTAACTATTAATAACATTCAAATTTGATAAATGGACTTACCATAGGCCAATTGTGAGGATGGATGGATGGTTCCTTTAGAAATCATAGTGGAGTCTATTCTTTTTTTGCCTTTTTTGTTCACTTCCCACTCAATTTCTGCAATTATTTAGCTTCTGACCTCTTGATTTTGTCCAGACCTTACACTAGACTTTGGGCCTCTTGCTTCCAACTTGGATCTTTGACTCTAATGGTCTGAAGTACAGTCAGTTTTGGCCAGCAGATACATAATATAGGGAGAAATACTTTGGTTAGGAGAGAATCTTCTGGGGGCCCTCAAATTGCCCCTCATTGTACTTTTTTTTTTTTTAAAGATTTTATTTATTTGACAGAGATACAGTGAGAGAGGGAACACAAGCAGGGGGAGTGGGAGAGGGAGAAGCAGGCTTCCCGCGGAGCGGGGAGCCCGATGCGGGGCTCAATCCCAGGACCCTGGGACCATGACCTGAGCTGAAGGCAGACGCTTAACGACTGAGCCACCCAGGCGCCCCCTCATTGTACCTTTGAAAAAGCTTTGCCAAGCTCATGTCTGTGAGAGTATTTAGCAAAATTCAGTGTGCTAATCATTAACAAGCAAATTCTTTAAAACTAAATGCCAGATGGGCGTATTTATTTCCACTCCTGGTTATTTCCACTCCTAGGTCTGAGTTGCAGTGAATCCTCAAGCAAATGCCTCCTTCCAAGACCGGCACTTCTCAACATGTGGTTCCTAAGAGGCTTTTTAAAAATGCAGATTCCTGGAAATCACTGACAACTCCTGAGTCAGCAAAAGTGGGGCTCAGTCATAAATTCTTAATGAGTTTGCCCAAAAATCACACACACACTAAAATCTGACCATGAAATGTGTCTAATGTCATGATCCAGTGTACACATTCACACCAGTATCCTTACCTGAAACTGAAATTTCATGTAATGATACTTACCTTACCATGTGTCATTTACCATTTTATGTTCTATTTCATGAGGTGTCTTTTTGCATATTTTAAATCACAACTCACACCTTGAAAAACATGTATCTAAATGATGACACTATGCAGACAAAGTCACTTTGCCATGGTTCCCTTCCCAGTTCTTGGCTACCCCCATGGGGTGTCTTCCTGGGCCTGTCTTCACCCACACATCTTGTTCCAGACCATTCCATCTCCACTCCCCTATCAAAATTTACTTTTTTTATTCCTCACCTCTAGTTTCATACAGTCCTTTATATCCTAACATAAGCTAGTTTGATCAAATGATCTGAGCAGAGTGTTACTGCTACCTATTAAAATTTGCATTTAAATCCAGATAAATGTTTACATATTAATCTAGAAATTAGGTAACGATATTTTTTGGAAGGATGTTATGTTCCAATCCTCCCATACACACAAATGCAGCACAACCTACAAACAGGATCTCTTGTGCCTGGTATGGAAGGGCCCTACTTGACCTTTCACCTTGCCCTACTTATCCCACACCCTAGCCTGGGCAAGTCCCTAATCTATCAGTCTAGGTTCTTCATCTGTATGGTAGGAAGATAATAAAGCCCTGACACTATTGCTTGGAAGATTAAATGAAATAAGATGCACGTGATAGTGGAAGCACAGATGGCACTCTGTGTAGTAATTGACCTCCCTTTCCCGCTGTTCCCATCCCCTCTTCCTGTGTCCTCTCATATGCCCTTGTCCTCCTTTTGCTTTCTTTTGCTGCCCCCATCCCTCCTGCATGCATATTTAGTTTGTCAAGACATATCTGATTTCCTCCTGCCTTGTGTGTTACACCCAGTGTTCCTCCCTACCCGCCCCCCCCCCACCTTCCTGTGTCTCCCGAAGCCATGTGGTACTCTATTCATTCTCACCCTGACTGGAAAGGGCATGGATCCATACTTTCATTCTCCAGGATTACCTCTGTACTATCCAGTTGTCGTCTTGAAAAAAATCTGACAACATAATCCATAGTAAAATGTGAATGACAGTAAGTTATTAACTTCTAGGGGCCATTGTTCTTCTTAAGGAACTACTTATCTAGGGACATAAAGGACTGGCTGATCCCTCAATGGCAGAATTTTAGGCAGCAGCAAGTCAGTGGGTGAACGTTGAGAGAAAGAGGACCAGAGAGTGGCTTAATAGTTGCCCCTCAACCATCTAGCCCAGCCTGGCTGGTTCTGGCTCCTTTGTAGTTTCTTATATTAATGAGCCACCTTCATGAGAGTCAGCTGAGGAGGATGACAAAATGCTGTCATCTTCCCTTCATCTGCTGTTCTTCTTGTTGTCAAGAACCCTTTGGTCCATGACTGGTTAGCAGAGATTGCTGTGCATGAAACATAGTTAAAGGAGAACAGCCAGGCTAGCCTTGCATAGATGCACATCAGCCCAGGCAGCCACCTGCCTTTTGAGGTACTGGTGATTGTTTCTGCTCATCAAGAAATAGCTTCACCATCTGCCAGACCCAGGGCTTCACATCCTGAACACAGCAGAGGCTCTTTGGTGAGTGCTTCTGGGAAGCAATAGAGGATAAATAGGAACGTGTAATAGGTGCCAGAGTTAGGTTTGTGGCTTATCCATTCCATCCATCTTCAAGTATTTATTGACCAACTGTTGTATCACTGTGGTTAGTAGGAAGAAAGAGAAAAGACAAAACAGTGACTGAAAGAAGGAACAGGAACTGCAATTCTAGGATGTAAGGAGGGAAACAAAATTCATTTGTGTAGACCAGCCCTACAACCCTGGAGGAAGATGACTTATTACAGATGTGACTTTGCCAGCTTTACTACAAACATCTTGACTATGTGTATATTCTCAGAATGAGAAGACTCGAGCTAATAATAAATCAGTTTTATCCATGTTTTTTATCCCAAGCTGACTTCTTTCCAAATAGGCAGTAAATTCTCTGAATTTCATGACTCAAGATTTGAGATCACTCACTGGGCTCTAGTAGGCAATTCTGAAACTTTCTATCACTGTGATGGTGTCCCCACGGGTGCTGCTCTGCTCCAGGGTGGCTGCAGCTGCCTGCTGAGACTCCAGATAGATCCATCCCAATAGATATAGACATATACTGCTTAGAGACTAGATGAGAGAGAAGAGGAGAAGACCATGCAAAGATGAAGGCAAAGACTGGAGTGATATAGCTGTAAGGCAAGGAATACCCAGAGCCAGTAGAAATGGGAAAAGGCAAGGAAGGATTCTGCCCCACTCCCACCCCAGAGCCTCTGGAAGGAAGGCAACCCTGCTAACAACTTGATATTGGACTTATGGTCTTTAGAACTATGTAGGGAAGGGTATACAAGTGGGAAGCAGCTAGCATATTCCTCTGGAACATCTGGAGATGCTTCTAGTCTAGTTTGGAATGGTACAGCTACCGACCCCTCTCAATAGCCCTAGACATAACAGTCTTCTAGACTCAAAGAAATCAGTTGTTTCCCATATAGAATGTCCAACAAAGAATTTTAAAACTAGACTTCTGCCACTGTGGCACTTTGTATGAAAATAGAAACAAAAGTAACAGTGTTGGCAAAAACCAAGCTTCCTAAAAACCATCCTTGCCAAAGAAGATATTCTTTTAGAGGCAAAGCAGGTACTCAATAGGAACTGAAGCTATAACTCTCTTTTGTTTAAGTCTAAGCCACTGAGATACCCTAAACCTTGGTCCCCCAAATGCCCCTAAGACAGAAGACACAACTCTCCTATTGACAAATCAAATACATTTTTAAGGAAAATTTGGGGGGTAAAAGAGATCATACTACATGTGGAAAGGAAGACTTTCTGGCTGAGTGAAAGATACACACCCCATGATTCAGAGCAGAAGATAGTGCTGATGGTGATCTGTGGGACATGGAACCCTCGGCACCTGCTAGTGGGGCCTGATAGAAGACACAGATTCACAGGGAGGCAAGGAAGGAGGATGCCTTGGACACAGTTGCTAGGAGACAAACACTGATCCAATTTGTTTCAGGGGAACTTGCTCCCTTGACACAAATCCACTATAACAAACAACTCATCATTTGTCTTAGTTTCTTTTTTTTTTTTTAATTTTGCTAGTCTCTTCTGGGGGCAGAAACATGAATATCTTGGTCCTCCATCCTAGGAAGAATGGTTCATCTTTTCTCTAGTGAGAAAGGTCCTTAACCCTGAATCCTCTTCTGGGTTGGAGTTTCTCAGGGTTCTCTTTTTTGGAACTAAGTTTGTGTCCTGCCTCCTCAATGGGACTTGAACCTTAGGTCCTATATTCCTGCCAACCCTGTTGCTTCCTCTGCCATCCAGGTAGATATAGTACCCCTGGGGAGCTGTCCTGTCTCCTCTGCACATGCTCTGGGCCTTGGGCTCTAAGTCCTCAAAAGACAAACTCTGAGTCAAGGGACTCTTCAGCAACATCACCATGAGCCTGTCTCTGTATTTCTCCCACCAATTAGAGCTTTGACCCTCTACCGAGATAGACTTTCAAACATGATTCCCCTAGATCTTACCCTTGCAGCACTCGGTGCAGAGAATTCCTCAGTGCCTAGATCCCCTAGACTACTCAATGCAAGCAGTAGATTCCCATTGATGGTTTACTTGGACAACTGTTCTGGTTTGTCTTCAGTCCTCCAGAAGGTATGGAGGGCTGATGTGTCCTCCCCTCCAGCAAGTAATTCTAAGCCTTTTTTAGGGGTTCAGCTGCTTTAGCCCTTGTTCAGCTCTTTAGAAACCATCCCTCCTCTTGTTTCTCCAACCACATCTGGATGTCCGCTCTTTTTATGACTCATATATGTAGGTGCTCTTGGACAGTAAAAGCATAAAGAAATGATTAGTCTTCACATATCTAGTTGTTTTGTTTTTTTTTTAAAGATTTATTTATTTATTTGAGAGAGCGAGAATGAGAGAGAGAGAGAGAGCCAGAGGGAGAAGCAGGCTCCTCGCTGAGCAGGGAGCCCGATGCGGGACTCGATCCCGGGACTCCAGGATCATGACCTGAGCCGAAGGCAGTCGCTTAACCAACTGAGCCACCCAGGCGCCCCCACATATCTAGTTGTAAAGTATCCTCAGAGAAAGGACTGCAAATAGTTGAGGGAAAGAGGCTCTTTATGGAGAACACAGTGTGAGATGTTGAAATGGACAATCTCCTGTCAGATAACTGCCTCCATTAAAAAGCTGGAGTAACAGGCATGAGTTTCCCAGGATTTAGAATATTGGAAGAGAAGAGGCCAACCCACAGGGACACTCTGGAGATGAGCTCCCTGGGATAGTGTTCAACAAAAAGGGAAGCAATTCAGATTGAATGAGCATTAAGGTAGTATATGTCATGGTGAAGTAGAGAGATAGGTAGCAGAGAATGGCAGGCAAATGATTTAGTGGTGTCCTTAAGTGGGTCTAGCATGGTGAAAGGGTGTGAGGTCAGGTGAGGACATCCTTCCCTTTCCTCATATCTACCATGATCCTGAAAGAATGAGATTCTGGGACCTAGTTCTCACTCTAATTTCTTTAGGTAAACTGCAGGCTATAATTATTCATTAATAATGTGACTTTCTACCTTGAATTCATGGGACTCTGTGTTCCCTACACGTTATTCTTTTAAAGAAGGTAAAAGCATTTTCTATCATTTATTTTTTTAAAAACTCAAATAGAAGGGCTTCCTGTTTGTGATCTTCCAAGTATTTCCCAGTCAGTAGCCCTCTGTTGAGGACAGGTACAAAATCTCTGACCTTAGATGAGTGTATGCTTTATCAGATAAGATTCTGCTCCTTGAGACCAGAGCTCAGCTTTAGCATCTGATGAGAGGCTTTTAGAGGTTCAGACTTGCTCTAAGAATCATTCCTCAGAATGAGGATTGGCCCAGAGACAAAGGTATAGAAAGGGGAATGATGAACTGTTATGGTGTGACTCTGTTCCCCTAAACATATCCTACATCCCCTTAATAATCCATTCCAAGGACAGAGAATCATAATATTTTAGATTTTACCCTGGAGTTCTCTACCACCCCCAGATAGATTTATTTATGAACTTTGGATAAAACAATCTGCCCTGTTCACCCTGTTCTCCTAAAAGGAAAATGTTCTCATGTTTCTTGAGAGGGGCCATCTCAGATACCTGCTTACGTAAACATAATTGATTTGGTAAAGTGGGAAGAGGAATAGGGAAAACATGAGTCCATCTACACTAGGCATTGGATTCAGGGTTCCCTTACTTTATTTCTGCCTATTTTTTCCACAAGTGGGTTCATCTGTAGGGAATACAGAAAAATAAGGAATTTCCTCAGAGACACCAAAGGAATATATTAGTTAAAATGACCCAAGAATTTGAGCTTGGGGCACTGTGGCTGTTCAGGAGATAGAAATCTGTCTCCAACTTGTGCAGGGCACTGCTCCCTCAAGCAGCAATGAATACTGGACACTGAGCCAGTATGCACCAGCCTAGAGGTCCAGAGCCCATGTCACAGAGCCAACGGATGGTCCCAAATGACTCTCAGGGTGAAGGAGGGGACAGGAAGTAGAAGGTGAACTTCCAGCCCTTCCCCACCACCCAGATCCAACAGTACATCCTGGACTACTAAATCCCTCCACCCTTCTCTGGGTCTTTTTATTTTCCAAATCCAAATTTATAGCATGCGTAGCATGTGTGCATGTATGTACACACACACACACACACAAATTCTCTATTTATTCCCAAATCCAGGTATGAATCAAGTCTAGTTTTACCCCTTGGCATTCTTAGATTTGACAGCATCAATTTCAAGTTTGAAGTTTTCCCAAGATTTTTTACTAATTTTCAGGTCTTTATACTTTCCAGATTTCCTTTGTCTTCCACCCCAGCATCCCAACATAATCCGGTTTTGCATTATCAACCCAAACATGAAACTCAGCTACCCACTTTAAGTTTGTGCAAATGAACCCACTTTCACAAAAAAAGTGAGTGAGAAACATAACCTTTAATAAACCTACTTTGTGAGTAGGTGGGAGGGAAGTGCTAGCATACTCCATGGAAAATAATGTAATAATATTGATAATCTAGTAATTTAAATTTAGTAATATTTGCTTATTTAAGTCTCTTTGGGGCTGCTCTGTTCACAAGGTATCTCAAAACTCTTTCATGCCCATGCAATGCCCTACTTGTTGGTCCCTGTCTCCCAGGTCCCCACCCTCCAACATAATTTCACCCATAATTATAGAGCAATTTAGCTTCCCCAAGTGCCTTCCCCAACCTGCCCACCGAAATCCAGCTGGATTTGCAGTCTTGGTAAAGCCTTTTCTTTAAGAGTAGTTGGAATTCTAAAAAGCAATATATTTGCTTTTTTTGAATTACACTTGTGGTTACTTATCTGTAAAGAGTTTTCTGATTTTTACCTTGTACTTCCTAAGTTTTCACCAAAATTTTACCTTGTACTTCCTAAGTTTTCACCAAAATTACTGTAGGTCTTTCAATAACTCTTAAAAATAATTAATGAAGTTTTAACACACACACACACAAACACACACACACATTTAGATACTTAGATACAGGTTTCTCAGATTTATCTTCCCATGTTCAGATGGCATACTGCAGAGTTTTAATACCGATGGCTTTATTCATAAGAGTGTAAACTATACAAGTCACGCACTGTATAATTTCTTTACTTTGATTTCCTTAATTCCCTTCACTTCCAGTGAATCAGCATTGGTCATGGGCACCCAAACTAGATTTTGTAGGACAAAGATTCATGCAGCCATATGAAGAAGATACCTTAAAAAGAAGGGTTATAAGAGAAACTAGCCCATTAGAGAGGAAAAAAAACATAATAAACAGCAATAATAAAATAGTTTGGTACCAATACAGGAAAAAAACAAAACAGAAAAATAAATGAAACAAAATAGAGTTCAGAAATTAAATCAAATGCTTATAGGAATTTTGTCCTTGATACAGAGATGCTTCAAATAATTGGGGGATAATTTGCAGTCAATATATTTGGTTGAGACAAATGGGCAGCTTTGAAAAAATGATAGAATGTTAGGAAATGGGAAACTAAGGTGTTTTATTTAGGAACACCAGGGCACTGACCTTACTTTTTCCCCCCAGGTAATAATATAGGCCTGCTGACATCAAGCTTATCCAGAGGAACTAGATGCTTTTATATATTTCAACAAATAGAAATACCTAATTGTGTGTGTGTGTGTGTGTGTGTGTGTGTGTACGTGTGTATTTTTCTGGAGGGATCATAAAGCAGCAAGTCATAAAGGGCTGTGGCATGGCAGTCTCTTAACATTCCAGATCCAGCAGGCCCTGCTAATAAAACACCCATATGTCCTTGGCATCATTCAAGACTCTGAAGGCCAAGTGAAATTTTGCATGCTGCACTATGCCTTCTCCTGACCTGGGCAGCCACCATTCTTCTGAAAATATTGTGTGTGCCTATTGTACTAGTTTCTTCCCATTAATGTGGGTCCACCTGACAAGCTGTAGAACCCATCTATAGAAAACTATGGTTCTCTATTTAGTTCTCTACTTTATGCCTTTGATAAGCTAATTATCCATAAAAATCAGATTTAAATATAAAGAAAAAATATGATAAAAAGTATCAGACTTTTTTCTTAATAATCTCAGAGGTGGAAATCTTTTATAAACGTCTCAAAAGCCATTGGAGAAAACAGCAGACTAGGAGGAACCTGAGCTCATCCCCCCCAGACACATCAAGGCCACAGCCGCATATGATGCAACAGACTCTGAAAACAACCTTAAGATCAGTGGAATAGATCTTCCATAGCTAAAGACATGAAGAAGCCACAATGAGAAGGACAGAAGGGGCAGAGATGTGGTTGGGAACCAAATCCTAGCACAATGACTCACAGATGGGAGAGAGATCACAAACACAGAGATCCTCCCCCTGAGGAGCAAGGGGATCAAGCCCCACATTGGCCACCCCTGCCCTGGGGACCTACATCAGGAAGATGAGCTCCCATAATGTCTAGGCTTTGAAAATCAGCAGGGCTTAACTCTGGGAGAGCCAGAGGACTACAGGAAACTGAAACTCCATTCTTAAAGGACCAGCAAGTATTTCACTCAGTTTGAGACACAACAGGAAGCAGCAGTTTGAAAAGCTCCTGGCAAAATAATGGCATCCTAAAGATGTCCATATTCTATTCCTCCAAATCTGTGAATATGTTTCCTTACATGGCAAAGAGCTTTTTGTAGAGGTGATTAAGTTGAGAATCTTGACATATAACGATTATCCTGTATTATCTGTGTGGGCCTAATGTACTCACAAAGGTCCTTGTAAGTTAAAGAGGTAGGCAGGAGTTTCAGAGTCACAGAAGGAGATGTGATGACAGAGGCAGAGGTCAGAATAATGAGGCCATGAACCAGGGAATGCCTTTAAAACTGGAAAAGGCAAAGGAATACATTTTTCCTTACACTGTCCAAAAGACATGCAACCTGCCTGATTCTTTTTAGACTTCTGACCTCCAGACTATAAGAAAATAAATATGAGAGGGAGGGAGGGAGGGAGGGAAGAAAGGGAGGGAGGGAGGGAGGAAGGGAAAGAGAGAAGGAGGAAGGGAGGAAGGAAGACAGGCAGGCAAGCACAGCACCTGGGCTATATGTGAATATTTATTGACTAATTTTAGGGGCAGGAATGCCTTCCATATAAGGCCACTACTTTCACAGCCAGGAGATATAGCGGACCTACATAATACATAGAAACAAACACAGAAAGTAAGGTAAAATGATGAGATAAGACAGATATGTCCCAAATGAAAGAACAAGATAAACCCTGAGAAAAAGAACTAAATGAAACAGAGATAAGTTATCTACTTGATAAAGAGTTCAAAATAATGGTCATAGAGATACTCACCAGACCTGAGGAAAAGTGGATGAACAAAGTGAGAATGTGAACAAAGAATGTATGTATATTTATATATGATACATATATATATATTATATATGAAACCAATTAGAGGTGAAGAATACAATAACTGAAATGAACAATAACTGAAATGAAAAATATTCTAGAGGGAATTAACATCTGATTAGATGATACAGAAAAACAGATCAGTGATCTGGAAAACAGCATAGGAGAAAGCATTCAAGATGGACAGCAAAAAAAGAAAAGAAAATTTTAAAAATGAGGATAGGGACCTCTGAGACAATGTCAGGCATACTATGTTTACATAATAGGGATCCCAGAAGGAGAAGAGGAAAAGGGGTAAAAACTTATCAGGAGAAATAATAGCTGAAAACTTCTATACCATGGGACGCCTACAAGAGACTCACTTTAGACCCAAAGACACATACAGATATGAACAGACTGATTACTAATAACAAATTTGAATCATTAATCAAAAAAACAACCAACACACCGAAGTTCAGGATTAGATGGATTCATGTGAGAAATCTACCAAACATAGAGTTAATACCTACTCTCCTCAAACTATTCCAAAAAATAGAAGAGGAAGGAATGCTTCCAAGTTAATTATAAGAGCCAGCATTACCCTGATACCAAAATTAGACAAAGACACTACCAAAAAAAAGGAAAATTACAAACCAATATCCCTGACAAATGTAGGTGAAAAATCCTCAACAATGTATTGCAAACTAAATTCAATAATACCTGGGGCACCTTGGTGGCTCAGTCAGTTAAGCGTCTGCCTTCAGCTCAGCTCATGATCCCAGAGTGCTGGGATCAAGCCCTGCGTCAGGCTCCTTGCTCAGTGAGAAGCCTGCTTCTCTCTCTCCCTCTGCCTACCATTCCCCCAGCTTGTGCTCTCTCTCTGTTAAATAAATAAATAAAATCTTTATAAATAAATAAATAAATAAATTCAATAATACATTAAAATGATCATTCACCACAATCAGGTGATTTATTTCAGGAATGGAAGGATGGTTCAATATTTGCAAATCAATCAACATCATACACCACATTAACAAAATGAATTAAAATCATATAATAATCTCAATAGATGCAGAAAAACTATTTGACAAAATTCAACATCTGTTCATGATAAAAACTCTCAACAGAGTGGGCATAGAAGGAACATACCTCAATATAACAAAGGCTATATATGACAAACTCACAGCAAACATCATACTCAAGGTGAAAAACTAAAAGTTTTTCATCTAAGATCAACAACAAAACAAGAATATTCACTCTCACCACTTTTATTCCACAAAGTACTAGAAGTCCTAGCCACAGCAATCAGACAAGAAAAAAATAATAAAAGGCTACAAAAGTGGCATGAAAGAAGTAAAATTGTCACTATTTGCAGAACCATGATACTATATATAGAAAACCCTAAAGACTCCACCAAAAAAACTATTAGAATAAAGAAACAAATTCAGTAAAGTTGCAGGATACAATATACAGAAATCTGTTTCTATGAACTAATAAAGTAGCAGAAAGAGAAATTAAGAACATGATCCCATTCACAATTACACCAAAAAAATTAAAATATAGGAATAAATTTAACCAAGGAAGTCAAAGATCTATACTCTGAAAACGAAGATATTGATGAACAATGAATAAATTCCTACATACATTTAATCTTCCTAGGATTAATCAGGAAGAAATAGAAAATCTGAAAAGACCAATTACTTGTGAAAAACTGAATTAGTAATCAAAACACACTCAACACAAAGTAATTCAGGATTAGATGGCTTCAGGTTAATTCGAATGAACATTTAAACAGTTAGTACATATACTTGTGAACTATTCCAAAAACTAGAAGAAGGAGGAATAATTCCAAATTTACTCGAAGAGGCCAGCATTACCCTGATGGAAAAACCAAAGACATTACAAAAAAAAAAAAAAAAAAGGAAAATTATAGACCAGTATCTCTGATGAACAGAGACTCAGAAATCCTCAACAACACATTAAAATGGTCATTCACCATAATTGAGTGTGATTTATTGCAGGGATGGAAGGATGGTTCAATATCTGCAAATCAATCAACATGATACACATTAACAAAATGAAGAATGAAAATCATATAATTACCCCAATAGATGAAGAAAAAGCATTTGATAAAAATCAACATCTGTTTATGATAAAAATTCTCAACAGAGTAAACATAGAGGGAGCATACCTCAACATAATGAAGGCCATGTATGACAAATCCATAGTTAACATCATACTCAAAGTGAAAAACTGAAAGCTTTTCCTCTAAGATGAGGAACAAGACAAGGATGTTCACTCTCACACTTTTCCTCAACATAGTACTGGAAGTTCTATCCAAAAACAATCAGACAAAAAGAAAAAAGGAAGAAGAAATAAAAGTTATCCAAATTGGTAAGGAAGAAGTTGTCACTATTTGCAGATGACATGATATTGTATATAGAAAACACTGAAGTCTTCACCAAACAAAAACTATTTGAACTAATAAATGAATTTGGTAAAGATGCATGATAAAAAGCAATATATAAAAATCTGTTGTTTTTTATACACTAATAATAAAGCAGCAGAAAGAGAAATTAAGGAAACAATCCTACTTGCAATTGCATCAAAAATAATAAAATACATAGCAATAAATTTCACCAAGGAGGTGGAAAAAACTGTACTCTGAAAACTAGAAGACATTGATGAAAGAAATTGAATACAAATAAATGGAAAGATATACCATACTCAAGGAATGAAAACCCTATCAAAATGCCAATAGTATTTTTTATGGAACTAGAACAAAAAATCCTAAAATTTATATGGAACAACAAAAAACCCTGAATAACCAAATCAATTTTGAGAAAGAAGAACAAACCTATAGGTATCACAACCCCGGATTTCAAACTATGCCACAAAGCTATAGTAACCAAAACAATAAAGTACTGGCACAAAATAGATAAATATACCAATGGAAAAGAATGGAGAGCCCGGATATAAATCCATGCTTATATGACCAATTAATCTATGACAAAGTAGGCAAAAATATGCAATAGTGAAAGGACATTCTCTTCAATAAATGATGTGGGGAAAACTAGATAGCTACATGCAAAAGAATGAAAGTGGACCACTTTCTTACACCATACACAAAAATAAACTCAAAATGAATTAAAGACTTGAATACAACACATGAAGCCATAAAAGTCCTAAGGAAAATATAGACAGTAATCTCTTGGACATTGGCCTTAGCAACATTTTTCTGAATCTGTCTCCTCAGGCAAGGGCAACATAAGCAAGTATAAACAACTGGGACTCTACCATAATAAAGATCTTTTGCACAGTGAAGGAAACCACCAACAAAATGAAAAGGCATGATCTTTTTACCACTCAGCTCCAAACACATAGGAATGTGTGCATGTGTGTGTGTGTGTGTGTAAAATACATAATAATAAAATCTCTGTGTAGGCAAGAAGAGAAAACCCTATATAGTGAGAAGGATCAGAAACAGGCATACAAAGAAGGTGGGTGCAAAAGCAGGCAGTGTGTGTCAGGACTTGCAAGACCATGTGCAAATCACAGAAGTCTGGATGTCAAAGTTGTGGGCTAAGTCTTAGTGAATTTCTGTTGAAATAGTTCTTACAACTGTCATGGGTAAGGCTTGGGAAAAAATAGATGCAGCACAATAAACAAACAACAAACTTCTATCTTGATCAGAAGACCCCTCCACCATTTTATCATCTTTCTGGTACCTTGGAGATATTGTGGGTTCAGTTCCAGACTACAGCAATAAAGAGAATATTGCAATAAAGTAAGTCAAATGGATTTTTTTCTTTTCCTAGTGCATGTTTATACTACACTATAGTCTATTAATTGTGTGTCTAAAAATGCACATTTCTTAATTTAAAAACATGTTATTGCTAAAGAATGTTAAAAATGTGTCTAAAAATGCACATTTCTTAATTTAAAAACATGTTATTGCTAAAGAATGTTAACTCATCTGAGCTTTCAGCAAGTCAATCATTTTGCTGGCAGAGGGTCTTGCCTCCATATTGATGGCTGCTGATTGGTGGTTGCTAAAAGTTGGGGAAGGTGTGGCAATTTCTTAAAAGAAGACAATAATGAAGTTTGCCCCATTGATTGACTCTTCCATTTCCTCATCTACTGAATCTTCACAAATGATTTCTCTGTAGCATGCCATGTGGTTTGATACCATTTTACCCAGAGTAGAACTTTTTTTTTTTTTGACCTTTAGAGTAGAACTTTCAAAATTGGAGTCAATCCTCTCAAACGCTGCCACTGCTTTATCAACTAAGTTTATGCGATATTTTAAATCCTTTGTTGTCATTTCAATAATCTTCATAGTATCTTTATCAGGAGTAGAGTTTATCTTGAGAAATGACTTGGCTCATCCATAAGAAGCAACTCCTCATCTGTCCAAGTTTTATCATGAGATGGCAGCAATATAGTCATATCTTCATGCTCCACTTCTAATTCTAGTTCTCTTGCTATTTCTACCCCATCAGCAGTTACTTCCTTCAAGACTGAAGTCTTGAATCCCTCAAAGTCATCCAGGAGGGTTAGAATTAATTTCTTCCAAACTCCTGTTAATGTTGATTTTGACCTCTTTCCACAAATGTTCTTAATGGCATCTAGAATGGTGAATCTTTCCCAGAAGGTTTTTGACTGACTTTGCCCAGATTCATCAGAGAAACCACTATTTATGGCAACAACAGCCTAACAAAAAGTATTTCTTAAATCATAAAACTTGAAAGCTGAAATTACTCCTTGATCCATGGGCCACAGAATAGATGTTATTAGCAGGCATGAAAACAAAACTAATCTCATAAATCTCCATCAGAGCTCTCAATGGTGGGCTCAACATACTCAGTAAACTGTGTTGTAAACAGATATGCTATCATCCAGGTTGTGTTCCACTTACAGAGTACAGGCATAGTAGATTTAGCATAATTCTTAAGACCCGTGTGGTTTTTCAGAAAGCTAAATAACCATTGGCTTCAATTTAAAGTCATCATTTAGCTGTATTAGCCCCTAACAAGAGAGTCAGCCTGTCCTTTGAAGCTTTGAAGCCAAGCATTGACTTCTCCTCTCTAGCGATGAAAGTCCTAGATAACATCTTCCAGTATAAGGCTGTTTCATCTGCATTGAAAATATTTTTTTTAAAGATTTTATTTATTTATTTGAGAGAGAGAGAATGAGAGAGAGAGAGAGCACATGAGAGGGGGGAGGGTCAGAGGGAGAAGCAGGCTCCCTGCCGAGCAGGGAGCCCGATGCGGGACTCGATCCCGGGACTCCAGGATCATGACCTGAGCCGAAGGCAGTCGCTTAACCAACTGAGCCACCCAGTCGCCCTGCATTGAAAATATTTTTGTTTAGGGTAGCCACCTTCACTAATCATCTTAGCTAGATTTTCTGGATAACCTGAGGCTTCACCTTGTACTTGTATATTATGGAGATGGATTCTTTCCTTAACACTCATGAACCAACCTCTCCTAGCTTCCAATTTTTCTTCTGCAGCTTTCTCACCTCTGTTAGCCTTTATAGAATTGAAGAGAGTTAGGGCCGTGCTCTGGATTAAGTTTTTGCTTAAGGGAATGTTGTATCTAGTTTGATCTTCTCTCCAGACCACTAAAATTTTCTCCAAATCAGCAATAAGGCTGTTTCTCTTTCTTATTATTTGTGTGTTCACTGGAGTTGAACTTTTAGTTTCCTTCAAGAACTTTTCTTTTGCATTCACAACTTGGGTGTTTGGTGCAGAAGGCCTAGCTTTTGGCCTATCCAGACTTTTGACATGCCTTCCTCACTAAGCTTAATTATTTCTAATTTTTGAATTAAAGTGAGGGGATGTGTGATTCTTCCTTCACTTGAACAGTTAGCGGCTATTTATTGCAAGGTTATTAATTGGCCTAATTTCAATATTGTTGTGTCTCAGGGATTAGGGAGGCCCAAGGAGAGGGAGAAAAGTAGAAGAACAGCTGGTCAGTAGGGTAGTCAGAACATACACAACATTTGGGGAGCCTCAGTAGCTTAGTCAGTTAAGCAGCCAACTCTAGGTTTTGGCTCAGATCATGATCTCAGGGACCTGGGATCAAGTTTTGAGTCAGCTCAGTGGGGAGTCTGCTTGTGGATTCTCTCTCTCCCTCTCCCTGTGCCCCTCTCCCTGCACTTGTGTTCTCCCTCTCTCTCTCTTTCTCAAATATTTTTTTAAATAAATAAATATTTTTTTAAGATGTTATTTATTTATTTGACAGAGAGAGACACAGCAAGAGAGGGAACACAAGGAGGGGGAATGGGAGAGGGAGAAGCAGGCTTCCCGCCAAGCAGGGAGCCCGATGCAGGGCTCGATCCCAGGACCCTGCGATCATGACCTGATCCAAAGGCAGACGCTTAACGACTGAGGCACCCAGGTGCCCCATTATTTTTTTAAAAGAATATACACAACACTTATCAATTAAACTTGCTATCTTATTTGGGCATAGTTTATGGCACCTGAAAACAATTACAATAATAAAATCAAAGATCACTGGTCACAGATCACCATAACAAATACAATAATAATGAAAGTTAGAAGTATTGTGAGAATTACCAAAATTTGACACAGATACAAAAGGAGCAAATATGGGAAAAGTAGTGCCAATTGACTTCCTTGACACAGGGTTTCCACAAACTTTCAATTTGTAAAAAAACATATTATCTGCAAAGTTCAATAAAGCAAAGTACAATAAAATAAGGTATGCCTGTATTTAAAATTTTTTCAAGCATATAGAAAATTTAATGATATGATTAATTTAAAACCTAGATAAAAATTAACATTTTACAATATTTGCTTTACCTGTGTGTGCACATTTGTGTATAGATTAAACCATTTGAAAAAAAAATTGAAGATACTATACTTCTCAAATGCTTCAGTGTGCATTTCCTAAAATTAAGACCATTTTTTTACATAATTGCAATAGCAATATCACACTTAAAGAAAGCAACATTTCCCAGTGAGCCAATACCTTCTCCACAGTCAGATTTTCCCAGTTGTCTCCAAAATTTGATTACTTTTTTTTTAAACCAGTATACTCTTTTTTTTCCCCTTATTGAGGCAGTAGGTCAGTTTTTTGTTGTTTTTTTTTTTTGTTTTACACACAGTTCCTTCCAGAGTCATCTGATTGTTTCCTCATCTTATTGCCAACTTTTTATTATTTCCAAATTTCAGTTAGGTCTAAAGCATTGAATATTTTCAGATTAAACATTTTCTAAATGTTTAGAATATTTAGAAAGACAATTATCATATGTGGAATATAAAGAATAGCATAGAGGACCATAGGGGAAGGGAGGGAAAACTGAATGGGGAGAAATCAGAGGGAGACAAACCATGAGAGACTCTGGACTCCAGGAAACAAACTGAGGGTTACAGAAGGGAGGGGGGTGGGGGGTTGGGGTAACAGGGTGATGGGTATAAAGGAGGGCACGTGATGTGATGAGCAGTGGGTGTTATACACCACTAATGAATCCTTGAACACTAAAAACAAACAAACAAAATTTTTGACATGAGAGGGGATGCTGTGAACAAAATTTTATATCATGTCAGGATGCATATATCAGATTACCAATTATTAGTGATACTAAATTTGATGATTTGGTTAAGGGAAAATCATATCTGTCTTAAAGATACATATTTTGTTTTGTTTTGTTTTTATAACTAATAAATAATTGTTGGGGTGAAGCTTTGAGATTTTTAAAATGTCTTGTTTCCCCACAAACTTTCACCTAATTATTTTAGCATCTACTGATGATTCTTGCCTGAATCAATTATTTCTTTGGAGTTTGCTGAAAGGTGATTTCCTAGTTTTATTATTAATTCAACATGTCTTGACTTGTATCATTCTGCAAAGAAAGCCTTTATCAATTGTTGTGAATGTGTACCCATCCCCCCTAATTCATATGGTAAAGTCCTAATCCTCCAATGTAATGGTATTTGGAGATGGGGTCTGTGGGAGTTACTTAGGGTTAGATATGGTTATGATGGTGGGGCCCTTATGATGGGATTAGTGTCCATCAGAAGAGACAACACTTGTGTGGAGCTCCTGTAAACACACAGCAAGAGGGTAGCTGTCTGCAACCCAAGGGGAGAGCTCTCACCGAAACTAACCATGTTGGCACCCTAAAGCTGGACTTCCAGTCTCCGGGAGTGTGAGAAAATAAATTTCTTTTGTTTATGCCACCTAGTCTATGGTATTTTTTTTATAGCAGCCTGAGCTAATACATCAATTAAGGATGAATTATCATTTCTCTTAAATAGACTTGATAAATGCTTAATTCCCTTTAATTACCGTCACCTTCTTCTCCTCTTTCTTTAGCAAAGAGTTGGTATAATAATCACTGCCAATGAGGGGC
>NC_138381.1:26556600-26576508 GCF_054177405.1 Leptonychotes weddellii | reverse complement strand
CCTGGGTGGCTCAGTTGGTTAAGCGACTGCCTTCGGCTCAGGTCATGATCCTGGAGTCCCTGGATCGAGTCCCGCATCGGGCTCCCTGCTCGGCAGGGAGTCTGCTTCTCCCTCTGACCCTCCTCCCTCTCATGCTCTCTGTATCTCATTCTCTCTGTCTCAAATAAATAAATAAAATCTTTAAAAAAAAAAATAATAATCACTGCCAATGATAAGAAAATGTGCTTTTTCCCTTTACAATCTCTCTCCCTTTCTTTCATCTCTATCTTTGACTTATCACTAAATGAAATCCATATTCAACATTGTACAGTCAATTATAGACATGCTTTTTATGCACCTCTTTATGCTCAAATTTGCCCATATTGGCCAATGGAAGCCCCTGCAAGCTGGCTCCTCATTCCTCTTGACAAGCTCTCACTAGATTCTCAGTGCACCTTTGCTTTCTGGTACAAGAAGATATTGCAAAGTCAACTTGTATTTTCCCTATTTCAGATCTTGTATCCATCTTTCCCCCCAAATCCTTGATTCCTTTTAGTGAAGAACCAAGATCTGATTGCTAGATGTATTAATTCTTTGTTGTATTATTTGTTCTGAACATCACTGACCTCTACCCATTAAATACCAGTAGCACCTTTCCAGTTATGACAACCAAAAATGTCTTTAAACATTGCCCAGTATTTCCTGGAGGGCAAAATACTACCAGTTGAGAACCACTGGTTTACATGAATGAAAGCATTGTATGAATACTCTTCAGAGACTTGGTTTGCTCCTTTAATAGTGTATACTGAAGATCAAATCAGTACAGAGATAATGCTCATTATGTTTTAAGATCTTATGGTATTCTCTTGTACAGCATCCAGAGCTCCTTTAAACAACCCTTATGGTACCCCCCTACTGCTGAACAGAGAATAAATTTGTGCCTATGTTCTTTTGTGCTTGTTGAGGTGTATCTTTAGGATATATTCCTAAAAATGGGATTGCTGAGTAAAAGTAAAAGTATGTGTGTAATTTTGTTGTATATCGTGAAATTCCTTATGATGATATTTGTATCATTTTCCATTCCCTCCAGCATTGTGTGAGAGTGCCTGTCTCATAACAGCTTTGTCAAAGCACTTTATTTCCTTGTGGGAGTGGAGATGGAGAAAGCCAGATAATACCAACTTAGCTCATCTAATAGATGAGAAGTAGTATTTCCAAGAAGTCTTCTCAATCTCTTTAAGTGAAATAGAGAAAAAATGCTTTTTATGCATTTATGAATCTTTTTGTTTTGTTTTCTGTGAAAATGAACTCCATGTGTGTGTCTTTTGTCTATTTTTTTTCCCCACTAGGTTTTTGGGTTTTTTCATCTCTATTTTTTTAGGAAATTTTATATTTTAGGGACAGTTTCTTTAATTTTGAGATACTTTCTAATTTGTTATTTATATTTAGACTTTGCTCATGGTGATTTTGTCGTGTAATCTCTTATTTCTTTTTTGTATTTTTTTAATTGCATCTGGGTTTGAATCATGTAAGAAAAATCTTTTACACTTACAGATTATTATAGAATTCACTTTTTATATTGCACTTACTTGGTCTTATTTTTTATATTTATATTTTAGATCTATGTGGAATTATTTAGATGTGGGTATAAGTGTGTAACAAAATTTTTATTGCTAGCCTATATTTTTAAAACCATTTATTAAAAAGCCCATTTGTTCTATAGTTACTTGAAATGTCACCTTTATCATATACTTGATTTCCGTATATACATGGTTCATTTTTCCAGTCTTCTATTCCATTTCACTAATGACAGCTAGTTTGTTGTTGCTATTATTCTGATACAACAGTGTTTTACAGAGATTTTTATAATATATTTTAATATACAGTAAGATTAATTCATCAGTGCACTTCTTCAAGATGTTCCTGGCTAGTCTTATTTTTCTCTATGAACTTTAGAATCAACATATCTAACATAAAAAAATTTTATCCAACATGGCACTTTTTACTTGTGTCTCTTTTGGAAATCTTTAAATACACCCTCATACAGGTATTATACATTTCTTATTAAATATATACCTGGGTATTTTATCTTTTCAGTTCTATTATAAATGTAGTCTTGAAATAATAGCTTAATAAAGTAGACTTTATCAAAATTATTAACTGTGGATTGTCAAAAGATACTATTTAGAAACTAAAAAGACAAACCATAGATTAGGAGACAATATTTGTAAAGCCCATCTGATAAAGGACTAGTATCCAGACTAAAGAATTTTCACAACTCAATAATAAGAAATCAAACAACCCAATTAAAGGGAAAAAAAACAGGTAAAATATTTGAACAGACACTTCACCAATGAAAATGTAAGATTATGAAAAATAAGAAAATGAAAATGTTCAATATCATTACTTATTAGTGAAACACAAATTAAAACCATAGCATCTTACCACTACACATCTGTTAGAAGGTCTAAAGTCAAAAGAAGTCAAAGGGCCTCACCTAACCCCAAATGCACCACTCCATGTACCATCTCACCATGTTCCCAGAAGGAATACCGGAAATATTTGGTGAATACTGACTACCACAGACAGCCTTCAAGGTCTACACGGACACTTCTCTTAACTACCACTCAAACCCAATTCTAAAACATCTCCCTCTTGCTTTCTGGTCCTCATACTTTCTTTGACCCTCATTCTTTTCATATTACTTCCAACTACTGGACTTTTATACATGCAGTTTCCACTTCCTTAACTTTTCTTCTCTAGCTTTGCCTAGTTCCATTCTACTTGTCTGAGGACACACTGACTCTTAGTTCTTGGCCTAAATTTTGCTTTTCTTTCAAAATGCCCATCACAAATGGAATTTAATATTGATTGTAAAATCATATAATGAATGTCTCTTCATCCACTAGCCCATAAAGCTCTGAGTGAGTGGAGACCACACTCGATTTTACTCCCTGTTATATCCTTAGCACCCAGCACAGTTCTGGCACATTTTTGGTACCCATTCAACATTGTCCAATCACCACATGAATAAATGAATAAACAAATTAAAATACGTGGTTCACTGTATTTATTATGACCTAGCAGTAAATAACACACATGTGAATAAACTGTGGAAAAAGCATGATAGTCCAGAAAACTGAGGGCAGAATCTTTAAAAATCTTTTAACTAAAAAAAAAAAAAAAAAAAATTAGCTTCTCCAGTGGGCTTTTAGTTCAAAGCTTGATAGAATGTAAAGATATGCCACCTTTTATAACTGAAACAAAGTGATTTTAATTATTGATAAATGCTAAGACAATTAAAGATACTTCAAGTATACTAGCATCTCAAATTATTATTTTATCTTGTGCTATCTCTAAATCCAATAGTCTCTAGAATCATGGAATTATGGAATGTTAGAATTTGAAGAGACAGACTTTTAAAAAAATCCAGCTGACTTATTTTATGGGAAAGGAAGTAGAGCTAGTTTCCAGTTTAAAGATGACACTGAGCATATTTCTTCTGATTTCTAGTCTAGTGGTGCTGTTCTTCCCTCTTCATTTTAACTTACATGTCCCATTTTTATCCTCCTATAATCGATTTCTAATAGTCTTTTTTCAAAGAATATTACTTGTTAGCCCAAACTGGTCTCAAGATAGTTTACACCTTACCATCAGGCAAATAATACACAAAATAATTATTCTTTTGTGTGCTCATTTTTTTCCTTAAGTAAAGTGGTAATTATTTAATATATAACTTTTGCCTTTTAAACTATTGGAAAATTATTAACTAACAAGATCAATTTCCTTACCATTGTTTCAGAATTATGATTCCCAAATGTGGCAAATCTTTTAGGTCACAGATTTCCAGATATATCACCTCCAATATTGTGAATTCTGAATGCAGTAGATTTTGGATAGCCTCTGGGAAGTCACAATAAAAAATAATAAAATTTAAAAAAAAAGTTCTAAGTAATCCAAAAGCACAGCTAGGCTAAGAAACCACTGTCTTGGAGGATTATCAAATTTTGATAAACTCTAAAGCTAATCTTATGACACATACCTAGCCCAATCTAAAAGGAAAAAAAAAAAAACTTCATGATGGATATAGAGTAATAGAATAAATGGATTACCTAAGGCTTCAAGGCCTTTCTATTGAAGCACCCAATTATTTACACATGCAAAATTTAGTACAAGGTGGATTGGTTGAACCAATAAAATAATCTAGAATGTGAAGTGTCTAAGTCCTATATTATTCAGATTTAGAAAGCACCCCTTCTGACATTTCTTTCCACTGCTTCACAAATGCCATCATCTTTACGACTGTAGCCTTTTTACTTTTCCTTACTGCTATTGCCTTCCTGCAGACTTTATAGCAGCTTTGACAGTCCCCCTCTTGATTCATTTAATCCCCCCTCCTCCTCTCTGCTTTTTCCTCCATCTATTTTAAGATACAGGGGAGAGACAAGAAAATCATAGCCTAAAGGCTTTCAGAATTTGACGTTTTCATTCTATGGAATATATGAATCACCCACTTGCACATTCTGAGGTTTAGTTATTTGTTTCTTTTTCCAAAAGAAATTGTTTTTACAATTTGCAAAAACATTAATTTAGATATTGACTCTTTTTTGTGACACACTCCTCATCTGAAATTTCCCTTGCTCTCTGGTCAAACAAAAATATATTCACAATATATGGCCAGCAAAATAAAGTGGAACAAGACTGATATGATACAGTCTTCAGCAGATAGCATCTTTAAAATACCGCAATTAAATGAATCTGGTCTTAGTGAATGGCATCAGTACAATCCACTCACTAGCAGGAGTTCAAGACCCCATTCTAGGCTCAGCTCCAGAAAGGAGAAATGCCAATATAGTTGAAGGCCAAGGATATTTTTCCACCTAGGTGCCAGCCAGGCCCTGAAGCTTATGACATCATGAAGGGTATAAACCCTTACATTATTAGGTGCTGTGCCCTCTTTGGAATCTGCCATTTGGTCATTTTTTGGAAATCCGTTTCTCAGAAATATATTGGAGGTTGACCTAAAACTGGCCTGAGATACCTCTCAGTAGTGAGGGCTCCTGGCACTTGCAATATCTAACCAGACCAGGAAGAGGACCAAGGTAGAAAGGGCAGGCAGTGGATGGCTAAACTAGCTGCTGACATTCTGGGAAGAAACACTTACATGCCTTGCTGAGGTTTCCACTGGAGTTTGTTTGCTTTTTTTTTCTTTATCGGAGCATTAAATCATGAAGTTTTATAAAAGAGAACCAGGATGGTTGCACTTAGTCCCTGCTACTGAGTCCCCAGACACAGTGCAACCCAGCTCATGTAGTCTAGGAGAATTACCACATAGTAATAAGTTATGAATTTGTTCCATTTTCCTTCAATATTATCTCTCTTAAACCTGCCTGTGATCATACCAGGTGACTAGACAAGGTTGAATGCTTGGATTTGGGACCCTTAGTTCATGACTTTCTTACTGTCTCTTCCCTCTTTGCAAATACAACCAAGAGTAATCTGTACCAAAGAGAGAACAGTGGGCACCAACTGACAATTTGTATCATAAATCTTTTAAGAAAGACCAAAATTCAGAGTTGGAGATGAGCAGAACCAACAATTGAAACAAAAAAAATAAAATAGAAAAAAACAATTAACAGTTTTGAAATAGCAGTAAATCCAAATATACAGAGAGAGCATCAAAAAGGAATCCAAGAATTAGGATATTCATCACACACACACACACACACACACACACTCAGAGTCATGTCAGAGCCAAGAGGAATTTCTAATCACTTCCATGAAGTCTGCCAATTTTAGAGTTCCTACCTTCAGAACTCTCCAGGTGGTTCTAAACTCTAGATCAGAGTAGTCTAGTTTTAAAAAAAACCATGATCAGCCTATTTCAATTTGTCTATGCCCTACATAGACATTATAAGACCTAGACAAAGTAAAACATAGATAAATGATTAATATTTTGAGAAAGGAAAGAATCTAGCAGTCTGGAAAACATTCCAGATATATATCTATAGGAAGGGTCACATAACTCAGTGGAATTTAAAGCTCAAAAAGTCCATCCTTCAATAATTAAGCTAGATTTAAAACAGATGCAGAACTAGAGTATAGGCTCTAAATCTGAGGTCATTGGCTTCTTTTCATTGGTTTGTCCTATTATTACTATTACTGCTGCTACTACTACTTTGAATTTCACTGAAATAGCCTAGATGCCATCAGTGGGGAGACATGGTCTTGACTAAGCTTCACTGCTGCTTCAGATAGAGGTTTCTAGGATGCACCCAAGCTCCACTTTATGTACACTGACATGGTGCATCTCCACATTTGTCATCCCCCCGCCTTTCAAGAAAACTATTTGATTCTTCACTCCTACAAAGTGGTCTTCTCCAAGGACCAGAGTGTTGATTTACCATGAGTTTAAATCAGTCTGATTGCAAGCTTCTCAATAAAGCGTTCTACATAGACAGCTATCATAACTGCAAATAAGAGTAGCATTCAAAAACTGCTGAAACCTAATAGGGAGTCGGGATGGGGGAGGGCAGGTGGGGTGGGGCCATCCTTTAGAATCATTCCAGTCAGACACCAGACACTGATTCTCCTTCTTAAACATTGGCTCCCCATCCCCCAAAATTCTCTTTCATATAAGTCATTTAAATAATTGAGGATAGTCTTCTTAGTCAGAATCATTACATTACCTACCATTCTGGTTGCTAGGAGTAGCAACGCACTTTAAAATGACACTCTAGGTGCCTGGGTGGCTCAGTTGGTTAAGTGTCTGACTCTTGATTTCAGCTCAGGTCACGATCTCAGGGTCATGGGACTGAGCCTCGCTTAGGGCTCTGCACTGGGCATGGAGCCTACTAAAGATTCTCTCTCCCTATGCTTCTCCCCCGTGTGCGGGTGCACTATCTCTCTCTCTAAAAAAAAAATAAAATAAAATGACACTCTAGGAACCTGAGTCAAGGTTTCAGATATGGTTTTGACCAGCACAAAGCTGAGAAAAATCATAACTCCTTTGTTTTGAATTACAGTTCTAAGTCTACAATTAAATAATTGGATGTGAGAGAAAGAGTGGAATAAGAACAGGGAAGTGAGATGACAAGGAGGATTTAGATAGTCCAAGTTTAGCCTTAAGCCTTACATCTGTATAGAAGAGATTCCAAGGTGGGTACATATGCTGTATGATTTGATTCTTATACCAAGCCATTGTGGTAGACAAGACAGTGTAGACAAAACATAATACACATTTGACTTTCTTGTAAAACCAAGTATTTACATGAAACAATTGCTGAAAGCTGAGGCTACCCATATTGAAACGCTCTCTTGCTGGGGCCTGCATCATTGGCATAAGTGTATTTCCCTCAAAGAGGTAATTGTCATACATCTGACCCTTCATCCCAGTGTTAACCAACAAGCTTTAGATTTTGGTATCAACAACACAGGATATGTTTTTCTACTTTGACTTCTTAAAAAACAAAATTTATAATGCATTTGTGCTACATAACTGTCATTCTTCTTTTCCCTCTCAAAATCCCGCTATTCACTTTAATTTGGAACATAATTCATTCAACTGTAAGGTCTTTCGTGTTTTTAGCATAATAGGATCAGCTTATAGTCTTTTTATTTTTTCTCTTTCCCTTGAATTTTTGGCCAGTGTGCATGGATATGTGTGCTTGTGCATACATGCACACGTGTGTACATGTGTGTGAAGAAGGGAGGATACACTTTACTTTCATATTCAGAAGTCTGGCTTTGAGATTAAGAGCCCTTGAGCATGTGTTGAGATTAAGTGACTTGGAGGCTGTGTTTATTTGGACACACGCATCATGACCTAATTACTGTGGGCCCCACCAGGTGTGTTCCCAGGTTCACTTCTCTGGTGTTCTGGTTCCCTTCTAGCTCCCCAATGTGCCAGATGTTCCTTAAATTGCGCTCTCATTCAGCAGATTTGAAATCAGTAGGGCTTGGTAGTAAAGGGAGGGGGTTGTTGTTTCTTAATTTTCTTTCCTTTGAAGCCTCCTGCCACAGCTGTGCTCTAACAAAACTATCTTAGCCCCTCCCCCAGTGGCAAATTTGTTTTGGGTTCTAAAGTTTCATTAGCCCAAGCAGTCTCTCCTGGAAGCTATTTCATTCCTCATAACCCTGGGCAGAAACTAACATTCCCAAAAAAAAAAAACAAAAAAAAAAAGGGAAAAAAGAGAGTCTTATCATGGCTTTATAAGTGTCTCTTTGATGCCCCATTGCAGGTGCATATACGAGGCTGCCGAGCCTCAAGATAAGCTCCATGGCTCAAATCCTGTCTGTGGTTTTGTGTAAGCTGTCCCTTCCTCTTCTAGAAAATTTGTGAACTTTAAAGGTTATTACTGGGAAAACTCACTCGTCCAAAGAAACCTTCAGAATGAGAAAAATCTCACCGATTATCTTGTTGAAATATTCTTTGTTGTCCAGTTCAGTGGAGGAAGTGTATAATATAGTGGGAACTGCTTTTCAAGAAAACTGGATTTGATTCTAAGCTCTTCCACTAACCAGCTGGATGACATTAGGCAAATTATTTAACATCTCTGTACTACTGAGTTTCTTAATTTTTTTTTTTTTTAAGAAAAAGTGGTTGAATTGACTGCCAATCTCTATGCTTTGGTCCAAGTCTACCACCCTATGTTTATAAATCATCTACTAATCTAACTAAGTATCTGTTGCCTGCTCCTTTGCACCAGACTTTATGCTGGACTCTAGACTTATAAAGATATATAAATACAATGTCCACCCTCAAAGCATTATAGTATAATTGGAAGCCTATACAAGCCAATAAATAGGTACAGTACATGATGATGAGTGTTATAATCAAAATTCCTGGTGAGGTGTGGTGGCAAAGGAGGAATTCCTAATTCAGACTGTGAGGAGAAAGTGAATAGTGAGCACTGGATTTTATTTACTTTTCCATGTCCCATTTGTCTAAGAAAGGATAACGAATAGTAATGTCATATACATAATATATAATTTATTATAATATATAATTATAGTTGTTAATTGTTATACAGTTACCGAGAACTTACTCTGTGCTAGTGCTAGGCAATGTACTAGCATTTATCATGTGTTACTTCGAAACTTAAAATAAGTTTATGAGGTGAGTACTTATGTTTGGTATTTAAGTCAAGCTGTTGAAACACACCAACCCCAAATTTTCATAGTGTAACATAATAAATGGTTATACCTCAGTTAAGGTGAAAGGCTCTTCATTATAGTTTTCTGCCAACTAATGACTCAAGATTCAGGCTCCTTCCATCTTGTTGTGCTGCCATCTTAAGCATATGACCTCCAAGTTCTTACAGAGAAGACAGAGAAAACCACATTCCATCTCTCAAAATTTTCTTAAGTCCCACTTTTCATTTCACAAATCCTGAATTGCTTGTAGCTTTTTGAATAGGCATACTACTCCATTCATCTTTTTCTTTGCACATGTTCTACCTTTAATCTAAATATGATTTTCCCTTAATTCCTCTTAGAAAATTTCTAATTCTACTTCTATGGGTAATATTTTTGCAAAGACTTTTTAAAAGATTGTATAAATTTGCAAGGACTATAGGGAAATTGTTCTTCCTTGTGTGATGCTAAATGTTAAAGCCAAGCTTATAGTCAGGCAAAAACATACCATTTTCTACTCAAAGGTGCATTGTTCTGAGTCCATTGAATACATCAAAAATCGAACTCATTTTTTCTCTATACCCTTCTTTTATGACTCATTATCTATGGATGGCATGATTTTCTTTTCCATAACATATAGGCCTGATTCCCTCTGCCTTGAAATTGACTTCTAATGGTCCTGACAGTGCTCTTTCTGTAGCACAGCTCATGCAGATTACCTCCCCCTTTTCCCATTGGTGTGGCCACCGGTGTGGTTCTGGTCTCATCACCTCCCTATGCTGACCACTGCAGTGGCTTCACAATCTCTAGCCACTTCCTTCTTCAATATATTCCACCTCTGCTTCCAAACAGAGTATTTCTTCCTTTTTATCTCCATGACATCCTACATAGTGACTTATAGGGAAATTATACTTAATAAAATACTTTGTTACTGACAATTATAATGACAAAGATCTGTTAATGAATGCAAATAACTATCCACATAAACTTATAAAGCCTCCATATTATAGGGAAATCCATGAAGATGATCACGAGAGATGAACTAGCAATGTTTTTAGAAATCCAAAGATCTTGGAGGTAACAATGAGAAAATAATTATATATAAGTTGTGTGTATTGTGTGCATGTACTTATATAGGTATGCATGTGCATGCACATTCACACACACACATGGAGATTAACTAAATCCATCCTATAATAATAAAACTACTCTGTACCAGAGCATTTCTCCCAACAATGCAAATTTCTTAGGGATATTTACTTCAAAGCCTACCTAAAGCCTTATCTTACAAGGTAAATATAAAGGAACTATATATAATAAAAAGGGCTCTTATCAGAGCGAAAGAAAGGGGTCTGTTTGTCTATTTAAACTATATATGTATTTTACCAGTGACTCTTCAATCACTAAATATAAGTCTAGAAGTACATGGGTTATTTTAGGGCATATAAAGAAGTATATTATACCAATTAAATTATACAGATCCTGCTTTTAAAAGTTGATATTCACACTTGAGGTGAAAAGAACTTCCCAATCGTGGTGTAAAAATGAGAAATTATAAAAGAATATACTGAGAAATTAAGCCAAATAAAATGTAAAACTTCTCAAAAAAAGAGACAAACTAAGAAACAGACTCTTAACTATAGAGAACAAATTGATGGTTACCAGAGGGGAGGTCTGTGGGGAGGGTGGGTGAAATAAGTGATGGGGATTAATAGTACACTTATCATGATGAGCACTGACTAATGTATAGAATTGCTGAATCACTATATTTTACACCTGATACTAACATAACACTGTACTGTTAACTATACTAGAATTACAATTTTTTTAAATGTAACACTTCTGTAGGTAAAAAAGGCAATATATAAGTGAAAGACAAATATCAAAATGGAAAATAATACTAGCAACATAAATAAAAATGGCTAATATCATTAATATACAAATAGTTGCCATAAATCAATAAGAATTCTCCAGGAGAAAAATGAACAAAGGATATAAATAGGCAATTCAGAGAAGAGTAATTATAAATGACTTGTAAATGCATGAAAAAAATGCTTAATTTCACTAGTAATAAAAAAATTAAACAAGATATAATTTTTCACCTGTCAAATTGGTAAGGATCAAAGAAGATAGTATTCAGCTTTGGCAAGGGTTTGGGTAAACAGGCTTTCTCATACACCACTACTGAGAGTTGGAATTAGTTCCACTTTTCTAGAGGGTAGTATTGCCTTAAAAATATAAAGAATGTACATAAAGTTGGTCTCTTAGCTTTACTTATAAAAATATATTCTAAAGAAATAGACAAATTTAAGAAGATATATATATAGGGATTTTCATTGTACCATTATTAATAGTGAAAAAATTGAGGATAACCTTAATGTGTAACAATAAGAATTAGTATATGACACAACTATTAAAATGACTTAGATCTATAGCTTTTAAAATAGGAAGATGCTCAAGATGTACTGATGAGGTAGAATTGCAGACTGGAAAATAATACATAGAATATGAATTCTTGAAGAGATTTATGTGTAAATAAAATTCCTGAAAGATTAATATAAAATACAAGTGAATCTAAGTGATTCATAGAAGTAATTATTTTCTTTTTTCTTATCAGTATTTTAATTTTTAGCGTAAATGTGGATTACTTTTGTAAAATATACATAATTTATGCTTTAGGTTTAGCACAATATAGTCTTAAATTTAGAAGGAATCATTAAAATAATCTAATCTAGTTCATCCTGGAGACCTGTGCTAGGATCCCCTATAAAAAGCATCCCTGATGGATGATAACTGCGCTTCTCTTGAGCATTGCAGATGAAGAGGAAGCCTCTATTCTATGTTCTATTTTGGGATCTTCAACTATTAATTTTATTTTTTTTCTTCTGTCAAACGGAAATCTTTTCCCAATACTATCTACTTATTAGCCTAGTTCCTAGTGCTCTGGGAAAGTAGAGAAGAAACCTACTTCTTTTTCTACATGTCAACCCACCAACTCTTTGAAAGAAATGATTATGTTCCCTCCTGGCTGTGTCTTCACAAAGATATCAAACCCCATGGCTTCACTGATGGTTCCTAAGTCTTTCAGCCCTTCTCTTGCCTGAGACACACCTCCACAATCCTCCACTCTGAGGCTGAATACACACCACTGGGAACGGGGGATCAGAACAGGGAAAATGGTAAATGATAAAGGACTTCAGAAAAGGAGACTATCTCTGTGGTTGGAATGATAAGCTTAGATTTCATGGGGAAGATAGGACTTGCAGGAGATCGTGTAGAATCTTTGAGTCTTTGATGACCATAGAAGGGAAGAAAGGGCACTCTGGGACCCATGATATTAGAGAATGTTTCCTTTTAATGGTCCACATTTCAATTCTAGACAGGAATTAAAATTTGCCTTTCATCTATTCGTCTTATATTCTTTTTAACTCCTTTCCTACTTCCTGTTCCTTTGTTATTTTGGGTAATGCCTAAATAAATAAATAACCAAAGCGATGTTTGCCTTCTCACACTCCTTTGTTGCTGTTATTTGAAGTGTTAATCATCTTACTTTTTAATACTTTGCTTGTTACTATTACACAAGCTACTTCTTATATATAGGTTTCCAATCCCCAGTTAGGCTGTAAGTCAGGGAGGTGTCTTTAATTTCTTCATCAGCTCTCCCCATGCCCAGTCCCACATGAGGACGCATACTATGCCTAAAAGATTGTTTGGGTTGTTAAATAAATGTTGTTTATAATGTTGTTTAGTCCCTCTGTGATATCATCCCATTTCTACCCCATCCCATATGTGAAGGCCTACATCCTGTACTGTTGTCCCATTAGGAGGAAGAATAAAGTCACAGTAAGTATGGTCTTTGCTGAAGTTCACATCCCTTCCAGTTGTAGATAAACTCTTATGTAGCTTCTTCTTACCACCTACTGTGGCTTTTGTGAAATTCTCAGTGGGAGATAGTGTTGTCCCCAATGCACAGTTTGGGTTCTTACAGCAGAAAGTGAGAAAATTTTGGAAGCTATTGAACATTTAATCTAAGAGCTGCTACCAGGCTGACCCAGGTTACCTTTACCTCTTACTCTTTTTCCTGTAGAACTTTTCCTTTCTCCTGACACTATCTGAGGCTCTACAAAGTGACTCCTTTTCAGAATTGTGGACTTCTGGTCAAAGCCTAGAATCTGCTCTGACTGATCCAAGGGCCCCAAATATCTTCTTCCCAGCCAAAGAGACTATTAGGGAAACAAGAGGAGATGATCCTACTTGGTTAATGTGGCTGCTCTGTACAAGAAGTGGTAGAAGGAGAAGCAGTTGGTGGCTCTGAAGGGGTTTGGAGGTTAGTTTTCAGTGTTCACTGCAGTCAAGAACTGACTTAATGAGGTAGACAGTCAGTAGCTGACTCATGATCTTCCAACTGGGGCCTCAGATAGCCAGGCCTGATTTGACTACCCTTGCTAAGATATGTCAATGGGACAGACCCTTGGAAGTATATGTAGTAAGCAAAGTCTATATACCCCAAACACAACTCCATGTTTACAGTCACTACCTTTCTCCTAGTTACTACCCAATATGTATCAAGCTTTATTCCCACCTGTGTCTTGAAATAGATGCTAATTTTAATAAAATATTTACATATTCAGCAGGAAATGTTTTATTATAAATAAAAAAAGGGGTTTCAGAATAAATTAAGTAAAAGCTATGAGGGCAAACTAGGTAGGCTTTTGTTTGACATATTGAGTTAAGGGACCTTCTAAGCTCCCACCATATAAACAAAGTTTTCTTTCTCATGGTGGCTCTGAATGACATCATATATCACATAACAGAAATACCCATGGCCTGAATTCATTACCTGTACATACCTTATTCCTAGTTCACTTAGGATTAATAAATTAAAGCTAAATAGAAATCTTCTTTGATAAAATTTTTAAGAGGAAAATTGTCATTATGAATACAGCACTGAAGAAAAAATCATGTCTGCGGTTGTTACTCAACTATTTCCACTCAATGCCACTGGCCATGGGACAGATGGCCAACATCAACCTCCTCCCCTGCAAGACCAGATAATAGCAGATCTCTAGAGGCAGAAAGGGAGTCCAGATTTGCTGGTAGAGGGATAAAGCTAATCTGAGATAGGGAGCTGACTGGATGCTGAGCCTTCAACAAAGACTATGGGAGCAATGATATAAAGAGAGCTTTCTGGTGTAGGATGTGGGATCAGGAGTGATGAAAGGTCAAAGATTATTTGTCTAAAACAGCCTAGATCCTAAACACACCATTTTCTCTATTTTGTCCCAAGTCACCAACCAAATCGTATCACAATTCATCAGTGAATTACTACAGAGATGTATGATAGGATATCTCATGAAGTTGTGATATAATACTGGATTTCTATTATCCTCCCCTTATTATTGTCTGGCTTACCAATGCATAACCTAGATATATAGCATCATGGGTATCATTAACTGCCACTGGCACCTGATTCCAATACAGAACTAGAATGTGTGCTGAGAAGGATAACACACACACATTCTCTTCAACTTTCTCATGAATGCCACATCCTCCTCAGAACCAAGCCCATGACTGACTGACAAGCCCAATGGAGAAGGAGCAGAAAACAGGAAAGCGTGTATTACACATTGCCCTGCATTCATCAGACCGCCCTTCAGAAAGGGGAAATAACAAAGAGTGAATGGTGGGAAGTCATTTTATCTGCTAGAAAAATATGCCCTGTTCCCTACTCAAAAAACAAGTGGTCGTGAAGCAACCACATTATTTAAAGCTACAAGGCAAACAGGAAGAGGCAAACCAAACACCCAGGCCCTGAGAACTTCCCGCAAGTGCACCCCTCAGCTGGGCTGGTTTGCAGTCATGATGGGCATGCTGACAGGCTCCAGTGGTTGCTGTAAACCCAGAGCATTCTTGATGAGAAAGGAAAGAGAAAAGGAAAGTGCTAGTTCCTCTTTAGCAAGCTCTTTGGGAGGCAGTTGCTCATTCAAAGGAATAAATGATTTCTCGAACCAGCCACCATCAGTTTAAGCACTGCCATCTGCTAAACAAGCCCAATACTAAAATACAAGCTTGGGCGATGTAGGAATTGCCTAAGAATAAAAGACAAAAGAAGATGCCTATAAAACCCTAGGGAATGGTATAGTACCTTAAAATCAATCGGCAGCACACGTGGCTGTGTTGGAAGAATTATCATCATTGGAACTTGCAAGGTTTACAGGTTGGGTTGAAAGAGTCTGCAGTTTTGAAATATCTGATATGAGCAAACAGACATTTTGGGAGCTAACCTGGGATGACACTCCCAGCCTCAGGTCCCATCTTAACCACCTAGAACTGCATTTCAGGACCACCTCTGAGCTACGTTGTTACTTTGTTGCACAAACCAGCTGCCGGTCTCAGTAGAACAGAAGAGGAGCATGGTGACTCCACTGAATTAAGAATCAATGTTATTATTTTTCAAGTAAGGGTCCTGAGTTTGGAGTGAGTGGTCCACTGTTATAGAGCTGGTCAGTGTCAGGTCTATCTGATGAGAAACCTTCTCCTCTTCCCTCTGTGTTATGGATAATACAGATTTAGGGGCAGTGGCGAGATGATGCTCCATGGCAGACTGATATCTCACTGCAGAGAAACAATTTATTTTGGGCCAGAGTGAGCAGTCATGTGGGAAAAGTTCTACCCTTGGAAGATGGAAGATGGAAAATGTGAGTCCACAACTTTCTCAGAACCCAGAAACCCTCCAAGAGGTGGAGAGGCAAAGACCCTCACCTTCCAGATATGGATTACACAGAAAAATGTACCATTTGGCTGACAGTGATATTAATGTATGTTTTCCCATTTCTCTCACTCCTCTGACAAGATGTAGTGTCACAGAGAACCAAATTAACACACCGGGAGGTTTTGTCATTAAAGAAATACAAGCTCGCTTTGATTATTGCTGGCAAGAGAGCAGAGTGTGAGGTGCAAACAGCAATCCTATTCTCAGAACTAATATTCTTGCAGACAGCATGGCTCTGTCTCAAAGTATCTTGAATTGGGAGACGGGGGTGTAATTTTTCAAAGCTAAAGGGCCAAATGATTTCCAAGCTAGGTACTTAAAGGTATAGCCAGCCATAGATCGCAATGAACATAGCTGTCAATGTTGCCATAATCATAAAAAAAAAAAGAAAGAAAACATGAGAAAGGAGGGAGAAAATCACAAGAAGTGTTTTTAGCTATATTTGTATGAACAGAATATGTTATTTGTGAGACTAAGTGAGAAAGGCACTTAAGTAGAAGGGTAAAACTAAGATTTATTTATCTGAGAGAAGTTATCAAATATAATCAGGCAATTTACTGAAAGAGCTTTAAGAGTCTTAACTTTAGGGGTGCCTGGGTGACTCAGTCGTTAAGCGTCTGCCTTCGGCTCAGGTCATGATCCCAGGATCCTGGGATCGAGCCCCGCATCGGGCTCCCTGCTCTGTGGGAAGCCTGCTTCTCCCTCTCCCACTCCCCCTGCTTGTGTTCTCTCTCTTGCTGTCTCTCTCTGTCAAATAAATAAATAAAATCTTTTTAAAAAGTCTTAACTTTATTGTTGTAATTGTTGTTGTTTGCCTTTGCATTTAAATTAAGGTGTTACTGTTTTAGGTATCTTCTTAAAATTTACTTATATTTGTTATTTTGCCATTTGATTGAATCTGTTGATTATGGAAAAACAAGTTGCAGACCAGGCATCAAAGATACAGACTCTAGTGCCTATATTTTCCTCACTTATTTGTTACCATTGATAAATTATTTTTTTTTTAAAGATTTTATTTATTTATTTGACAGAGAAAGACACAGCGAGAGAGGGAACACGAACGGGGAGTGGGAGAGGGAGAAGCAGACTCCCCGCCGAGCAGGGAGCCCGATGCGGGACTCGATCCAGGGACTCCAGGATCATGACCTGAGCCGAAGGCAGTCACTTAACCAACTGAGCCACCCAGGCGCCCAAATTATTTCATTTTTGAAGTCTTGGTTTCCTCATCTGAAAATTGGAAGAATAACACTATCTATAGTGACAATCCATAAAAGGTTGTGAATATCAAATAGGAGAATTAATGAGAAATCGCACTGAAAATCTAAGTTCTGGCTTTACCTAGGCTATCATTGTCTCAGTAAACACCAGGTTATTGAAATCACATTGATGTGTGGAAGGGAGAAGGAGATACAGGGTACAGCGGATATAAAGAAGCCATACATTCTCTCAGAAATGGAACATAGATTTTGTTTTGCCACTGGAAATAGCAAAATCATTAAACTCATCTGAAACCTGATTCACTGCTTCCTTACACATTCCAAGACTTGAGGAGACATGAGCTGCACCTATATCACGTAACATGTAAAATAAACATAAACAATTCACATAATTGGCTCAATTAATTGTCCTACAACCAGTGTGATACTTATCTCTTAAGGGCATAATTACATCCATACAAAACAATTTGGATCTGAAAAATAACCCAAAAGAGAATAACCAAAAGGAGAGATTCAGAGGAAGCTTTATACCAAAATATAATTCCTAAGAGGGGAAAAAAATAAAATTCTCATGAAAATGATGAAACCATGAAGAACAATGACTATGAGACAAGTACTATCCAATTCTGGACAGAATAATGGTAAAAGAAGTTAAGAATTAGTCAATCCTTATCATCTAGTAGAAGGAGATATGAACTCAAATCTAAAGAATCAGGTCCCAGAACTAGAGTCAGGCAGAAGGGATGGGAGAACATCAACCCTGTGAATTTGTCAGCTCAGGGAATAACAACACTGTTTTAAGAATGAGTAAAGAACAGTTTTAAAAGTTTAAGTTGTCTAAGGTCATAAGAACATTACAAAGAGAAAATTTTAAAAATAACTCTTAAACCATAGTCTTCAGTTGAGCTCCATAGAAAAGGCTTAAATTTAGATTATTACACTGCTGCAAAAACATGAATACTTAAAAAAAAAAGAACCTACGAAAATTATGCTAAAGGAACTGATTGGCTATGTTCTGTCAGATACCTAAGGCTTTTCACATAGAAACGTTATCCATCAAAATGGGCTTCCAGAGCCATTTTAACATATATCCATTGCCAGATAAAAAGTAGAACTGGGACTCATTTTACATATATATATATATATATATATATATATATAGTCAGAGTACCTAAATTCTTGCTCCTTTCTTAATATATATATATTATATATTATATATATATTATATATTATATATTATATACACACACACACATATATATACACATACATACACACTGGGCAATATGGGGATAGGTTTTTTTCCTAAAATGGAATATACATTATGAGCCTCAAAGCAGTATCCCTTGGATAATATTTCCTTCAATATGTATATTTCTCAGATTCTGCAAGCTCACATAATGTGTTTGAAATCTAAGTAATTCAAAAGTCATGTGTAAAACTATAACTTTATTCCTTTATCATTGAAATTAACCTAAATCTCAATTCCCACTTCCAATAATGATAGAAAACTGAGCAAACCAGTCTTTTTCTCTTTCTACACTCACAGTCTCAGAGGAATCACCTCTCCCTCTGCATCCTCTCTGAAATGAAGTTAAATTCATAGCAGAAGTTTTTAATTTTGATGAAGTTTAATGTATCAATTTTTATGCTTATTGCTTGTGGTGTCATTTCTTAAAAAAAAAAAAATTGTATACCCCAAGGTCATGAAGATAATACCCTGTTTCATTTTAGAAAACAGAGCTTTTATGTGTAGATCTCTAACCCATCCTGAGTTAATTTTTGTGTGTGGTGTGAGGTAGGAATCAATGTTTATCTTTTTTCCTATAAGTTTATCCAGTTGTTCTGACACCATTCTAGATTCCCTATTGAGTTGCTTGGGCTTCTTTACCAAAACTCAATTGAAAGCATATATGTGGGTCTAGATTTAGATTCTCTAGTCTGTTTCTTTGACCTATATGTCTGTTTTTACATAAATGTCACACTTCCTTAATTACAGTAGCTTTGTAGTAAGATGTGAAGTCAGTTGATTTAAATAATCCAATTTTGGTTTTTTTTAAAGATTTTATTTATTTATTTGACAGAGACAGAGACAGCGAGAGCAGGAACACAAGCAGGGGGAGTGGGAGAGGGAGAAGCAGGCCCTCCGCTGAGCAGGGAGCCCGATACGGGGCTCGATCCCAGGACCCTGGGATCATGACCTGAGCGGAAGGCAGACACTTAACGACTGAGCCACCCAGGCGTCCCCAATTTTGTTTTTCTTTTCTAAAATATTTCATGGGCTATTCTACACCATTGTATTCCCGTATAAATTTTATAATCAACTCAGTTTCTAAAACTATTTAAAAAAATAGAAAATCTATTGAGAATTTGTTGAATCCATAAATCAACTAGAGAAAATATCTACAATAGTGACTCTTTCAATCCATGATCATGGCATATTTCACCATTAATTTAAGCCCTCTTTAATTCCTCTATGGCATGTCTCATAGGCTTCAGTGTAGCTGTCTTGTACTTCTTTTGTTAAATGTGATCCTAACCATGTATTTATCTATAAATATTTCATATATATGAATACACATATTTTTTTACACCTTTGGAGAATAATTTGCTGACATGATGATCCTTTACCTCTAAATGCTTGATTCAGCATGTGTGTCCTAAGAACAAAAAACCAAAGTACTATTATCAAAATCATGAAATTCTTAATCGCAGGAAACAAACTGAGTGTTGTTGGAGTGGGGGGTGGGGTGGGAGGGATGGGGTGACTGGGTGATAGACACTGGGGAGGGTATGTGCTCTGGT
>NC_138381.1:26450403-26556100 GCF_054177405.1 Leptonychotes weddellii | reverse complement strand
ATTCTACAGAGTTCTGCTACCATGAACATTGTTAAATTACTGTTGACAAAGATAACCATTACCTTAAGAAAACAGGATTGACTGATTATAATCAAAAGGCAACTTAACTTGTTTTCTTTACTACCATCCACCCCCACCTCCTTTCCTCCAACCGCCACCTGGTCTCTATAAATCTGGCCCAGGGCAGGAACTTTACTTATCACACTTATGTCATACAAATTGTTTACTAGTCCCTTCTAGCAACACAAGTCTCAATTTAGTAATTAAAATGTCCAATCCCATAAAACTCCAAACCGGCTTTAAAATAAATACTTCTCCTACCCCATTTCAGACAAGAAGCCTGCAGATGGGGAAGCAGATGTGGTCAGAGCCCTTTTCCAAGGAATCTCCTTAATTTCCTTTTTACTTGGCTCAAAGTGAGGGAAGGTATACCAATAGCTCTCTCAAAAAATTTACCATCAAATGATCAACTGTTTTATAATCTTGTGGTTGAGGGGAGTATTAAGAATTGCATAATCAATTGGTTTTTGACTATTTGACAATCCTGCATCCCTGTATCACCTAGCTAATGCCTACTAAACACTTGTGCTGTGCATATACTTTGTTAGCCCGAGTATCTAAAGCACAAGAGGTATAGTTCTTATTCTCTTTAGGATAAGCGTCATAAAATGAGCACAAAAAATTTACAAGGGAGAAGATTATTGGTAGCTGGAATAGTTGGGGAAAGTTTCATAGAGGACATGATAAATGTGTCATGATTTAAGGGGGAGATTGATTTCTTTTTTTTTTTTTTTTAGATTTTTATTTATTTATTTCAGTGTGAAAGAGAGAGAGAGAGAGCACAAGCAGGGAGAGGAACAGGCAGAAGGAGAAGCAGGGTCCCCGTTGAGCATGGACCCCCCCCCCCACCCATGCAGGACTCGATCCAAGGACCCTGGAATCATGACCTGAGCTGAAGGCAGAAGCTTAACTAACTGAGCCACCCAGGCATCCTGGGAGAGATTGATTTCTAACAAGTAGAAATGAGGGGAAAATGACCTTATAACTACTGAACAGAGTATAACTTTGTGATCAAATGCTTAAAACATAAAAGAAACTAGATGTTTTATTAAAAAATTAATATTTACTTTACCTATACTATATAGAATATACTTAATTCAGTACATTTTACTATATGCTTATCTCATTCACTAGATCTGTAAGTTGTAAGAAGATAACAACTATAGTAGATGTTTGCCTTTTGAGCTTACCCAGTATTTGAACTCACTCCCTTGGAGAAGGACAGATATGTCTTCCCTAGCTCCTGGCAGCTAGACTACAGGCACTTCATTGAAAACTCAATCAATTGGATATTTTCCCTGGGACTTTAATTAGAAACAAATAAAGCAAAGACACAGGGAACAAATTGGAAAGCCTTCCAACAGTGGTGACAGCATGTATCTCCTGGCAACAGTGTCAGTGGCAAACTCTAATGCCCAGTCCTGGTATTGGAGGTCAGATTCCTTCTGTGGCATCTCCCTGGATGTCGTTCTGGCAGACCTGCCTACTTCAGCCTCAGCCCATTTACTGAAGTTTGCTCTTGAGCCTTCCCAATTATTCTTGAAATTATCCAATATCCTTCCAATAAAATTCCTTTTCTGCTTAATTTACCCAAGTTTTGTCTCTGTTGTTTGCAACCAAGGACCCTGAATAATAAATGTCTCTATTTCTCATTCTTTTTTGTTGACAAAAGAAACACTCAATTATTGAACTGAATCCAATTTCAGTTGAATTGGAAGTTCTGTTGCCAGATTCTGAAAGGCTTTAAAGTTTTTAGTTGACCATTCTGTATTTTATTCTTCATGGAATAGGCCATTATGAAATTTTTTTGGCTCTACTTCCTCTTACAATCTCACCTATATCCATGGTTTCAGCAAACATCGCCATAAAAATGATGCTATATTCTCTATCTCCACTTTCCCTTTTAAGTTTTCACTTCATTTTTCAGCTGCTTGATGGACACTTGCATCTGAGTACACCGCCAATACTTAAAGCTTATAAATCCAATTTTTAAGCTTACATTCTAAATCAGCTTTTTTTTTTCTTAATTTACTATCTTTCCTAACTTTATGACACTTTTCATCCTGACCCAGGTCCAAAGCCTGGGAGTCACCCTTGACTCGTTTTCCTCCTCATGACCCATCACCAAGTCCAACCAAACTGTAGTTCAAAAAGTTATTACTAAGTATTTGTGTTGGACTATTAGTCTCCTTGACATGCTAATTCTGAGTTTACTCTTCTCTCTAGGGCATCCTAGAGAGGATGCCCACAGTGATGAGTTAGAAGGAAAAATAATGAGGAAGAACAACTAGGCTTGTATTATAGATATATCAAGAAGGATCAGGACTGATCATGAGAATGGATGACTTAAATTTCACAGATGATTTAAAGAAAGAGATTTCAGTAAAATAACAATAGTGGAGACAAGATGATAAACTGTTTTATGGGGGTGGTATGAAAGCTGGGGTTGGAAATGCAGTTTCTTGATAAAATGAAGAGAAGGCAATACTAGGAAGGAGAAATGGGAGTGGAAGAAAGCTGTACATGTGGAGTGATTATAATACATGAGAAATGGAGCTAGACTGTCCAGATTAAAATCCCAGTACTGTTAATCCCCATGAGTTCCCTCTTTGTTCCCCAATTTCTTCACTTCTAAAATGAAGGTAATAGTACATACCTCAATAGCGAGAATTAAATGAGTTTGTATATATAAAGCACTTTCAAGAGGGCCAGTAAAACAGACATCAGTAAACATTAGGTCTAAAAATAACATTATGAAAGACAATAGCATTCTTTAAGAGATATAAATAATAAGGGAAGATAAAAAATGAAAAAGAGAAAAGAAAAAAATTGCAAAACTAGATCCATGAAGAAGGGAAATGTTAGAGCAACCTAGATTTATAAGGTTGGCCATTCACATGGGAATGGCACCTTTTATCTAAGACTCAGAGAGAGAAAGAAAATCAGCTCAGAGAATATATTCATAACTCCAGGGTAAAGAGAAAGATGTGATGAGCAAGTTATATTGAGCAATCTGTATGTTGTTCTGTACCAGCAGAGACTGAGGGACTGTTTAGGGGATGAGCAGAAGACAGAAGGACTTTTGCAATCTTCACTGGGATTCTTAGCAACAGCTTTGGTCTCAGTCCAAGTAAGAAAAACGTAGCTGGTGATCTCACTCTTGGACCACCCACCTTTCAGTATTTAGTTCCTCCCCTGTCCATGAAGCAATAGGCAGGCCAACTCTCCAGACCCAGAAAATGAGCTGCCATGCTTTGATACTTGCCCTTTTTTGTCAGATGTGTAGTATACAGAGGGTAGTTAACAGAGGGAGGGGTAAGGAGTGAATTCTGGACATACATTTACATAGCTCTACTTTCTAGAGGAGGCCTCCTAAAATTTTTGTTGAAAACCTATAAGCCTTCCCCCAATGTGGTTTGGAAACATTTACGCATCCCAGATAGGTATGTAAATTAGAGAATTACATCACATTACACACAGATGCACAGTTTGTCTGCTCTAGGGCTGTCTCTGATTTTACCCTTCCTACCAGAGAACTCTGCCAAGGAACTTCTGAAAAGCAGACAGGCCATGGGCCTTGAGAGGGGGAGTACTGCTCCCTCTCATCCACTCCAAGCCCACAAGTTGGACTCAAGCCAAATGTAGGTCCTGGGATCCATTCAGTTCCAAATGTCAGTGTCTCAGAGGCCAATAGCCACCACCCATTCCTCCGTAGTGACTAGCTACTGAAATGGTGGTACCACTTAGTGGTAATCAGAGACCATTAAAAACAGTGCCTTTTGAGTGAGAAAACTGATAACCTCTTACAGAGCCTTGGCATCTATTTCATTTCCTTCTAACAGTAATCCAACTGGTTGAGAGTGATAAGTATCATAAGCCCCATTCTATAAATAAGATAACTGAGGTCTGGGGTGAGGTGGAGAAAGAAAGAACAGTTTCTTATATTCTGTTTGGGCATTGGGGAGAAAAAGGAGTCAAGGGTGACTCCCAGGCTTTAGACCTGCATCACGATGAAAAGTGTCATAAAGTTAGGAAAGATAGTAATACTAGGAAGAACTTAACAAAGTTCTCCCATGGTACTATCATGCTTTATGACAGCCTCCATGAAGTGAATTCAGTTTCTACTTCTACAAAGCATAACTAAGCAGGAAAACTGGCTACCTACTAAAATACCTTGATAACTATGCAGTCAGAGATTGTAACCTAATTGTCTTTGTATTTTCAGCATCTAACCCAATACCTGGCATGAGATACTCACTCAATTAGACATCAAATATTTAAATATATCAAAACCAAACAGAATGGAGTGCTTTATCTTCTTCTTTGAGATGCTTTTATTATTCTCACCTCTACTAAAATGAACAGACTTGATTTCACTGTATTATATAAACCCAAGGGTTACCAAGAGAAATATTGACCCAACAGTAATAACAGGTAACTTTATTTCAAAAATGTATTCATTCCTTGCCTAAGTCTACAGCTAGTTCTCTAAGGGTGGGTAAAATACACAGAATGCATTCCCCTTTACAGATTTATCCAAGTAGATCATATCATCTACTTCTTTCTGTATCCCCACACATTGCACAAACTTCTGCAAATATTTGGAACAAAGTAAGTTCTAAGTATATTGAATTCTGAACACTGTTCCTTTCACAACATAGAACTCAATCAAATCATAAAACCACACAATTTCTAGGCAAAGTGCGGGATTTTGTGCTAGCTACTATAAGACATACAAGATTTTTAGATAAAGTATTTTCTCTCTGTATGCTTACCTGTTAAAGAAATAATTTGTACATATATACGACATGAAAAAACACACACAGGTATGGCTTATGAAGGTTATAGGAATTCAAGGAAAGAGATTCACATGGTACAGGTGGTCAGGGATTCATTGAAAAGATGATGGTTGGGACTCACCAAAAAGAATACTTGCCCTCAACCCACAGTCCTTATCAGGTCTCTTCATACTAGAGGTATACATGCCCTGATAGAGATGATAAGCCTGGCCTGATTGCGGGTGGAATTGTTTTGCAAAACATAGCTCCATCTCTCTATTTCTTGTTTGGTGGTAAATTTGTGGGTTTGTTTGCATTTTGATCTTATGGAGATCCTCCAAGAACAATACCAGCTGAGTCCATAATCAAGATACAAAAAGAAAAGGACAATAATTAGGATGTTTGATTCTTAATAGCACCTAAGTCTGTCAAATTGAGGGTGACCACCTTGATTAGGGAGGCCATAGAGACACAATATCTAAGCAAATTCATCACACACTCATGAGGATACCCACAAACGCATGTTATCCAGATACACAAACTCCCACCTTCAAGTCAATGTATGCATATAAACACTCCAAAGTCAATTTAAGTCTTCTACTCTTATGGGAGGGAGAAAACAATAAATATCCACTAAAAAGCTAATGTTCCTTATTAGAAAATTTTTTTTTCCTCACTTGGGCCTGGTTTAAGTTTTCTTTCTCTCAGGTTACCAGGCTTCCAGCTCAAATAGGTTTCCCAAATTGCTTGTGGCATCAATTTTTTTTCTTATTCCTCCTTCACCTTCCTATTGGCAATCAACTAACTATAAGTTAGAAAGGAATATTTAGGTGCCTAATTGGAAATATTGACAATTCATTCATAACTACCACATTAAAAATAGTTATTTGCAAAGTCAGCAGCCTCAAAAGTAATAATTAGGGAGGTTTGATTTTTTTTCAGTGATTTAAGGTATTTAAGAAAAATAGACACACAGATGAGGTTGTTGATACTCTAATGTTCTCTTGGTTCTCTGTCTTGAAAGCTTAAAATTTACACTAAGTCCTCCACTTGACCCTAGAGCTGAGAAACAGAAGGAAATCTACTGCTAGAAGCATCCTTCACTCCCCTCCACCCAGGCTGAGTTTCCAAAATCCAACACAAAAGGCATATTATATATCTTTAGCTCCATGCCTGAAGGTACCTGACTGGAACTGGGAGCCTGTCCAGTCCAGACAGAAGGAAAATATTACCCTTCTATTTAACAAGGCAGTGCTGAAGGATTAATCACTAAGTAAATAGCAACAAGCCAGGAGGCTTGCAGGAGGGACAGAGTCCCACCCCATGTTCTCAATTTTTCTGGGATTCAAGATGGAAATTATTACAGGGATAGTTTGGAAGGGGCTGCAGTAACAACCACCTTCCAGAGCAAGATGGAACAATGCACGAAACTTTGGGCCTGACCCAGCCAAGAGGATAGTTCATTCCTAGAGTCCTCCAGAAAGCTAGGTCCATTTGAACAGTCTGCATCCATACATAGGGTTGATAAAACCTGCAGTGTTCATGGTCCGGCCATGTGTTGCTGTGTAACTTTAAGCAAGTCATTTAATCTTCCTGAGCCTTGCCTTTCTCAATTTAAAAGTGTATGTGTTGCCTCTATTGTCAGGTATGCTGTAGTTAGAGACACATACAAAATAAAAATCCTCAGAACAGTCACTTGGAATGCCTAAAACTTCTCAAGCCTCCCTACTATGAAGACAGACACAAATAAGAGCTGCCTTTTTAAAGAAAACAAAAACAAAACAGAACAGTTCTATAATCTGAACCAGAGGACTTGAGGCATTTGTCTGAACAAAGTGCATCATATGCATTCTCTTAGAAACTGGATCAGGCATTGTCTCATAAATGGCCTCACCTTGGGGTTGCAATATGTATGATGAAACCCCACATGACTGCATATTGATTAAGACATAGACACTTCATGAAATGTATTATCTCAAAGGTGATTCCCTTTTTTTTTTTTTTTAAAAGGGCTTTTAAAAAGAGTCTGTATTTGGCTTTAATCTGTCTCCTGTTATAATTTATACTTATTAATTTATTCTGCCCAAACCAATTTACTGGGCATTTAAAGTGTGCTGAGTTCAGTGCTCAATGCCAAACAGAATATAAGAAACTATTAGACATAATTTCTGAATTTATAACACAGTCAAGGTATAGTGAAGAGGAGAAAAAGCACAAATAAAATACGTAAATCAAAATATAAGACAAAATTTGAAAGAAGCACTGAGAGCTACCACAGCTGCAGGTGCTGGGGCAGAGCAGCCTATAACCCAATTTTCCTGAGTCTGTCTAGGGTGGCCTTAGGTGGAGGAAGGGACAGCCCCCATGGTGATGACACTCCATATCATGCTAAGGGCGAGGCCGCCACATGGCATCACTCAGGGTGTCAGTACAGGTAGTGAAACGTGTGAAAGTGCATGAGATTCATTTCCTTAAGGACTCATTGGAAAGCAGAATGGGAAGAGTGTCAGACTAAAGCCTGATCTATAATCCCAGCCTCCGATCTTGCTCTCTTGACCCTGAGCCAGATGGAGAGGTACAAGAGTCCTTGCTATGAATCCCCCCATCAGAGATGAGAGGGGGCTACTCACTGGTGTTGAAATCTGCCAAGTCTCCTTGGTACAATCCCAAATATTTGGTGTATTAATTGAATTGCCGCATCAGTGAAGGACTCAAATATCTTTGACAGTGTGAGACACAGCACAACTCATAAGATGATCCCTATGATCATCATTAAAGGGTATCAGAGGGAAGTGGCAGGAATTCACCTTCACTAGGTGACTCTACACCAAGTCTGTCAAAGAGGTACTATAATGATCCCAAAGTCCATGCACTCTACGTGATAGCAGGGATGGTGAATGGCATACCAAAGCTGCTGCCTTATCCAGAAATGAAGGAAACAGAAGGAGAAAGAGAAGGAGATGAAGGGTCTAATCTCCAAAGACAGACTGTCTGTTTTAGTTGCTGTCCTCCTTCCCCAACCTCTATGACTCAGACAAGAACAACCTCGTTTTGGACTCTGAGAAACAAACAGGGTTTTAGAGGGGAGGGGGGTGAGGGATGGGTTAACCCAGTGATGGGTATTAAGGAGGGCACATACTGCATGGAGCACTGGGTGTTATACGAAAACAATGGATCGTGGATCACCACATCAAAAACTAATGATGTATGGTGACAAACATAACATAATAACAATAATAATAATAATAAAAAGAACAACCTCGTTTTCTCATTTTTCCAGTCCTATTGGCCTTCAGGGTCTAGATTCCAACTCTCTTTTGACTCTGCCACTTGTGAGAGTGAAGTACCATCCAGAATAGTCTGAATGGGTATGAGAAAGAAACCAAATATGGTTGGTTTGGACTTCTAGATTTTTCACATCCATTAACCAAAAAAAAAAAAAAAATTAAGAAAGGTTAATAATACACACACTAATCTTCCTTTTTTTTGTTTCTATACATACACATGTACACATGTATGAATATATATATAAGAATTAAAGAATAATTTTATTGTGTTAAATGAGTAGATTAAGTAATGCATGCTGCAAGGTGTCCCAAAAATGCAATATTGACATGGTCTGGGATAGATAAATTTCCACAGAATAAAGGAGAGACTAAATTACAGTTCTGAAAAATAGGGAAGAGTAAAATAAACTGAGAGCACATGGGGGGACATTCTCTTTGAGGGTAACCGTTTTTACAGCCTTAGCAAGGCTGTAAAGGTGGAATGAACCTCACATTATGGGTGGTTAAGTAGTAGCAAGACTTTCTTTTCAGCCCTTCAAAGTACAATGGCCAGTTCCTGGACCCCAGCCTTCTGACTCCTCTCGCTTTCCTCCTCTCATTCCCATACTCACGTCACTTTGGCAGGGTGGTTTCCCAGGACACCTAAGCCAAGAAGTTCCTTAGTTCTAGCAAAAGAGCCATTATATACTCCTGCAATATTTGCTTATCATTTTCCCTCTTTGCTAAATCTTAAGGGTTAGTAGGTAAAGGGTCTGCCATGTCCACAGATACATAACCCAAACAGCACCTAGCACAGAATAGGTTTTCAAGTTACTGAATGAATGAGCAGATGATTATCAGAGTCTGAACAATGAGATCTAGTCTTCAAATCTAGTCTGAAAAAGTAGTGACATTACAAAGATGAAAAAATATGTTCTAAGTTCTCAAGAACGCAGGGTCTCATGGTTGGGTGACAGTAAGACATGCAATAAGACGAATCACAAGGTAATGTTATAAAGAGTTTAATAGACACACATAGTGCTGTTGAAAGCATGAAAGGAGACATCAACTCTGCTGGAAGGGTCAGGGTAGGCTCGCAGAGGAGGTGAACTCTTTGCTGAGTCTTAAAGGATAGGAGGAACATTCACAGTTTAGCGAGCAGAGAGTAAAGCAGAAGATTTGAAATAGGACTAGTGTAGTGAGCATTTGAGTAAATTGGAGCCCAGAGATGCTTTGAATTACAGGCTTTGTTTTATCTACAGAGATCCACAGCCAGAGTATATTGTCACAAGTTGAAGTCTAAATTGCTTTAGATCGCAAGTTCCCAAAGGGTAAGGACCATGTCTTTGGTGTGTTCTCTTGGAATTTCATGCCTCCTGCGCTGTGGGTGTTCAATAAATATTTAATAATAACGAGTTGATTAATTGAGAGCATTCATGTTCCATATGCATGGGTAGAGCCCTCTTTTCACTTTAATTACTATTGCTTTAATCATTACTAAATAGCATTTCTTAGATAGCAATTTGGTTCATTGTTAAACACGCGGGTTGCCTGAGTTTCTAGCCCTAAGGTAAATAGCAGTATCAGAGAATAATCCTCTTTTCACTGCGGGTGAATGATTTTGTGACACTGCCTATATAAAATGGAAGCAGTGAAATTCTGAAAGAATACTAATTGAGAGACAGCACCTGAGTGAGTGCTGGAGAGGACACGTGAGATTGGGAAGTGTAGGGAATACCCTGGCAGGAACTGGGAACGGAGTGAGTAGTTTATTACACGATAGAGGCTGAAATAAAATGAGAAAGAGGTGTTCCAATAAATGTGGCAGGAATCAGTTGGATTCCTGGACTGATGGTGGTGTCCAGGGAGTGGATCATCCAGAAAGTGCAGGTATTGGTGAGTGTGCTCCAGACCAAATGAACCCAGCAGGGCTGGGGCGGAGAGTAGAAACACACGTGTATGTCTGAGCATCCTTGCCTGCAGATTGTCCATGACTAGACTGTCTCAGGTTGTAAAGGGCCAGTCTCACCTCAGCTGAGCAAAGGTAAAAGGCAGTCATGACTCAGACCAGCAGAAGCTTGGAGAGCAGTAAACTCTAATGCAGAGGAGGAGTAGCATCATGCCTCAATGCAAATCTAAGTGTGCATGTGACAACCTTAAAGGGTGCTATTGCTCCTCACCTCTAGCTATGTTTTGGCATGTGGGAATGTGAACCCGTATTTGCTAGAACTTCTAGTTTTCCAACACAAACTGGATATCTACATTTTCAAGTGAAATCTAATTTTGAAATGTTGGATCAAATTTATAAAATATAGTGTATGCCAAGCAAAATGCATCAGCATAATAGTACTGTCTACTAGCTGCCAATTTGTCTCCTCTGGGATAGGACCTAAGCCAGTCTACAACTGGTGTCAATTCACTTTATCTCATGAATGCTGAAGTAGGGTTAAAATTTTAGGAGATGTAATCAGTGTTGTGAAAAGCAAAAAGCCAAGTCACAGGGCAAAATGTGTATCTGCAGAATCTAGAGAATAGCATCAAGGGCTGAGGATAAAAGATTAAGGCAGGAGAGTTCAGTGGAACCTACAGTATGTCACAGCAGCAAAGAGAGGTTCATGGAGCCATTGATCCTTCAGTAACTTCCTAAAGCAAAAAGCCAAACTAATGAGATTGCCTTGACAGGCCCTTACTTCTTACTAAACATAGCTGGTCTACAATCAGGCAAATTCAGCCTCAATATTCATATATGAAGAGGCAAAATATCTCAGAAGGAGTAAGGGCATATTATTAACCAAATTCTCAGAATAGTATCCATCTCTTCAGACAGTTGAATGGATACATGGGTTATAGTGAATATGGCCTTACTGAGTAGGATACAGAAGTGTACTTCCTGGTGATGGTGTCCAAAGAGAAGCCACTAGCACTGGGGAGACAAAACACGGGTACTTCATACAGTTAGGGAATAATACCAATGAGTATCTGAAGCTAATCCAAAATGAGAGACATGATTAGTCAATAATGGGAAAGTTCAGAAACTCAGAGAGGAGGAGGCCAGGTAAGTATGATCAGAAAAGTCTTCAGAGAGAAGGCAGGACTTGAGATAAGAAATGTATTGATACATTGTTTCCATATCTTGGCTATTGTAAATAATGTTGCAATGAACATAGGGGTGCATGTATCTTTGCAAATTTGTATTTCTGTATCTGTGGATAAATACCCAAAGGTGGAATAGCTGGACATAGGATAGTTCTATTCTTAATTTTTTGAGGACTCTCCATACTGTTTTCCACAGTGGCTGCACCAATTTACAATCCTAACAACAGTGTTTGAGGGTTCCCTTTCTTCCACAACCTCTCCAACACTTGTTATTTCTTTTAATTTTTTTCAGTATAGTTGACACACAATGTTACATTAGTCGCAGGTATACAACATAGTGACTTAACTTCTCTAAATGTTATGCTATGCTCACAAGTGTAGCTACCATCTGTCATCCTAAGACCCTATTACAATATCATTGACTATATTCCCTACGCTGTACCTTTTATTCCTGTGACTAATTCATTCCATATCTGGAAGCCTATATCTCCCACTCCCTTTCACCCATTTTTCCTATTTCTCCAACTCCTCTTCTCTCTGGCAATCATCATTTTGTTTTTTCTGTACTGATAGGTCTGACAACCTAAATGTCCATCGATGGATGAATGGATAAAGACACACACACACACACACACAAGTGGAATATTACTCAGCCACAAGAATGAAATCTTGCCATTTGCAACAACACGGAAGGAATTTGAGGATATTATGTTATGAGAAATAGGTTCAGAAGGATAAAAAGAAATACCATATAATTTCCCTTATATGTGGAACCTAAAAAACAAAAACAAATTAACAAACAAAACAAACCCCAAACAAACTCATAGATACAGAGAATAGATTGACAGTTACTAGAGGAGAAGCAGGTTGGGAGGTGGGTAAAAGGGCTAACAGGGTCAATTGTAGGGTGATAGATGGCAACTAGACTTTTGGGAGTCATCACATTGTAGTGTATACAGATGTTGAGTTATAATGTTGTACACCTGAAACATATAAAACAAAAACAATGAGAATAAAAGAAATGGATTGATAAAGTCTTCATTGATTCATTAATCCAACAAATGTTTATGAGATACTAGATATGGCTCTAGACATTGGAAATCTAATAAGGAAGAAAAAATGTCCTCATGGAGTTTCTATTCCAGTGTAGAAAAATAAACAATAAACAAGTTGACAAATAATTTCAGGCAGTTATTAATGCTGCAAAGAAAATTTTAAGACAGCTCTAGGATATGAAGGGACTGGTATGGTATTGAAATCTAGGCACTTCTGAGGCATCTATAACATAAGTGATGGAAAGAATCAGTCAGGTGAAGGTATCAGAAGAAAGCATCTCCGGAAGAAAGAATAGCAGGTGTAAGGAGCAAATGAGCTTCGTGTGTTCAAAAAAGGTTGTGGGAGGAGGGTAGGGCTATGAGATGAGATCAGAGTGGTCACCAAGGAGGGTCCTGAAGCATTTAAAGGCATAGTAAGGATTTGAGTTTTGTCCTATTTTTTTAAGTGGATAGCCATTAGAGTGCTATAGGCAGGAAAGCGATATGATATGAACAATATTTTTAAAAGATCGCACTGCCAGTTATATGGAAAAATGACCTTAAGGACAAAGGATAGATGTAGATAGATCTATCAAAAGATAAACGCAGTATAGCAGGCAAAAGAGTAAAGGAGCTTGAGTTGTGTTTTGATAGTAATGAGTTGCTATAAGATGGGACCATGAAATACAAAATTCTGAATGCCAGCCTCGGGAATTAATTCAATCCCTAAGGAGAGGTTGAGGTTCCTGACCACAGGATTAGTATGATAGCTGAGCAATAATCCATTTGCTTGTTTATTACCTCTTTCCCTCTACTAGAACATAAACTTCATGAGGTATTTTGTCTTATTTTCCAGCACCCCCTCACCATCACTACCATCAACACAAAACTGTAAGCACCTTGAAGGCAGACACCATGCTAATCTGAATTTGAACATAGTTATTAGCACATAGTAGACTCTCAATAAGTGATTAATGAATGCAATGAATGAATAAATGATAGAAGGATGTATTAAACATAACAAACTGGATTTCATGGAGAGATATGGAGATGAGGCAATGAGGTTGCTACAATAATACAGATTTGATGAGTTAAGGCATAAAACTGAGAAAAGAAAAAAAATGGGGTAGAGGACAAGAAAACCATCTATATTTTGAGGAGAATCAACAGAACTTGGTTGGTGGTGACCTGCTGATCATAAAGGATAAACTTAAACAAGAAGTTGCAGAAGACTGTAACAGATATGGCAGATTAGATGTCATATCCATTCCATACATCCCTGCTCCATTCCCTATCCAGTTTGCTATCCTGGTCTACAGAAATGGGAAAACTGAAAGCCACCTTTCCTAGGGACTAGGATTATGGGTGTGATATAGACTTGGCCAATTAGATTCATTTCCATAATATCTGAATGGAGAATTGGAGGCCACATTGTCTGCTTTTGCTATTTTGTTGGCAAGCACAGCCATAAAGGCATTTGTGGGTTTTGTGTCCACATTTAGCAGGGAGATTTCAGAGTCCAGTCACAGCTTCATGTGTGTCTAGATAGTCAGGGAACAGGGCTTCCATTCTGATGTACATTATACCAGGTTCAATTGTGGTCCTAGGGGTGAAAGAGTAATAGCTTCTGAATTATAGCAGTTTGCTGATGATGGCCACTTCCAGGACATGTCAGCATCCAGATTATGGTAGAATTGGCTACTGTGAGGAATCAGCAGCTCCCTCAGTGGGCAGACACAGTATGGTGGCCCTGGGGGCTCTTCCTAAGAGCTTGGCATAGATTTTGTTTCTTCAGCCCTTAGAGGGATTCTGTAAGTCACTCTCATAATAAGACCCTTATTTCTTAAATTAGCTAGAGTGGATTCAGTTTTCTGTAACTGAACTTCAATAAATACAATGACTATTTCTGGATCTGAACCTGGGACACAAGAAAGGAAAAGTCAGGAAGATGAGAAGAGGGTGGAGATAGAAAGGGAAAGAAAGACATTCTCTTGCCTTGGAGGAGTGGAAATAGGCAATAGGACAAGAGAGAAACTGAGCCACAACAGGATAGAAAACCTTGAGCACAGCCACAAAGCAACAAGCAAGGATGAACAAACAAACATCCTGGGAACTGAACACAGGAGTTCTGAGTAGCCCCCACCATCAAGGAGGAGATCTGAAGGCAGGTAGCACCATGCTAGGGGGCAAGAATTTCCAACAGGGTCACTGAAAACAGACTCTTTGGAAAGCCTTTCCATAACTGTTTAGAGGAATTCAAATGGCCTGTGTATATATTTTGAATATTGTCACAAAGAGGAAACATGGGATTGAGCCACTGGATACAGTGCCTGCCTTGCTTGTGAGCCAGGGTCCCAGCGGCTGATGCCAGTGTAATGCAGCAGAAATGCACAGCACACTAGGTACCAACAAAACACAGGTCATCCTGGAGGCTGCCTTTAGATAATAGAAGGATGAAAATCCCTTCCCAACAGAATGTGAATGGTCTAGGGAAATCCCACAGAATGAGCTATTGGAAATTGTTTTCTCAGTGGAACATCAGAATGATTTACAGAGTTATGGAACTCTGGGTTTAGCAACGCCTTGGGTTTCCAGGCTGCTCTTGCCAACTTTTGACCAAGGATTCAACAGGGAAGGATAGGATGGATGTAGAATAGAAGAAAGGCAGAGATGGATATAACTGTGAATATGTGAATGTGTTTTATAAGTGTTCAAGTTTTTTCCTTGTATTAATTTGTTCATGCTTCTGTTGCTGTGTTTTTACCCTGACCCATGTTGCAAAGGACTTAAAGAATTGTGTGACATATTTAGTACTTTTTATACTTTTATTTTTAAAAGTATGTGTTGGTAATCATTATCTTGATAATACGTAGAATCTGTGTCTCCAATCCTGCATCTTTGTCCATTCTCTCTCGGCTGAATTGTAAAGAACTTCTAATAAAAGCAAAAAAAATATGAAAACGTCAACATGATTAACACTCATAGGCATCGTTCTCATATGGAAAATTATTTAAATCACCTATTCCAACATGCTCATTGTGGCAATCATACCACCTCCATAAATGGTATTATAAAAGAGAACACACACACACATACATAGTTGATGTTCCCACTTCCAGTGACTCACAGGCAAAATACAGGCTACAATTTGCTGTCATCTGTTAGGCTCTGAATCTGTTGGGTGGGTTGATTTCACTTGTCCTTTCTAAAGTTGCTGTCTCTGGCATCTTGGGGCTATAGGGACTTCTAAATAGGGGATAACTACAATGCTCTAGAAAGCAAGGGGTGGGGGTGGAGGAGAGAGATGAACTCTTAAAGCTTTCCAATGCATCTTAGCATAAAACCCCAATAGTTCTAACGAGATTTTCAGTTTGGGTGTTATGACACCAAGCCCATAAGCTTCATGTGAACCCTTCCACACTGTGCATCACAGTATTCTATACCATGTGGGTGCTGGTCACCTTATCATAGAAGTTCAGAGCTAAAAGGGACAATAAATGCTTGATAAGGTGTTAACAATCCAGATCTCCACATTTCCTACTTGTGTGGCTCGCCATCAGCATTTCCAAGAAGTAGCTTTTATCTTTCAAAATAAGTCAGCGATGACAAAGGCAGTATGATGGGCTGGTCCATGTCACAATGGAGATCCTATGATTCTCTTCCCTCAGAACCAGAGAGGTCTCCTCAAACCTAGACTCTAGGAGTTAAAGCATCTCTGCAAATCCACTTCTTGCAAAGATGATGATAATGTTATAGGTTGAATTGTACCCACCCCCTAAAATCTGTATGTTAAAGTCCTAACCCTTAGTACCTCACAATGAAACCTTATTTGAAAATAAGATTGTTGGAGATATAATTAGTTAAATTAAGATGATGTCATACTGGAATAGGGTGGGCCCCTAATCCGATATAACTCATATCCTTATAAAAGGAGGAAATTTGAACACACACATGCACACACACAGAGAACATCATATAAAGATGGAGACAAAGATCTACAAGTTAAGGAATACCAAAGATCACCAGCAAGCCAGCCAAAGTTAGGAAAGAAAAATGGTGCAGATTCTCTCTCACAGCCCTCAGAAAGAACCGACCCTGCTGGTTCCTGCATCGTAGACTCCAAGCCTCCAGAACTGTGACACAATAAATTGTTGTTGTTTAAACCCCTAAGTCTGTGGTACTTTGTTATGACAAATATAGGAAACCAATCCAGGAAAGAAGTTAATTATAACCATAAACATCTAATAACATTAACATCATTGTATAGCATTTTGAAGGTTCTTTCTCCAAGTCAAAGAAGAAGCTAGGAGACGTTTTTGTTTTAACTAAACTGATGGAAGTAACAGGACTTTCCCCCAGCTTACATCAAAAGGTCATGGAAGAGCAGAGAACTAAAATTATGAGTTTTCATAACTGACCTTCTAAGGTTCCGTGACCACTGGTAGCCCGACCTATGTTGAGGGAAAGAAGGCAAGGAGGGGAAAAATACAACACCCAGATACCCACTGTTCTCTCAGGTCTACTTTCTAAGGGTAGCTGTTAATCTTCAACAAGAAAATGTTGTAGGAGGTGGATTCTATAAACTCAGAGCTGAGTGGGAACATGGGAGGTGAGCTAACACTGACAATAATATAATAACTCACTGCACAGGTTGAAAAGCACCAGAATAGGAGATTCTTATGGGCCCTCTGGCTTTAGGATTCCATGGATAAACTGGAGACCTGGGGGCTTTGGTCTCCCCAGGGCTCTTGGGCTACACAACATGCCTCTCACACGGGGCTGGCTCTGTCCTGGCTCCTGATGACAGCAGGCCAGAGTTCAAGATCTGCAAGGGGAGTGAGTGCATCACTACAAACTGCAAATGTCAGAACACACTCCAGCTGCCCCATCTTCCCTGGAAATCCCTTCTGGTTTTGTCACCCAGGCATTTATCTAATCTTTCAAAGATTCTTTTACAGTGTTATTGCATATCCTCTCTGGGAATAATAAGCAAAGCAAATTTACTTTTCACTATGTTAAATGTAATGACTATTGATTTATTCTAAAATTGCCTCTTTAGACCATTCCATTTTGCCATCTCAAAGTAATCCCTCTATTTCTTGCATCCCAGATTTGGTGAAAAGTCCTTCTTCCCCATTCCCTAAATGAGTTTGTAATTTGTACCCTTCTTCTGTCAAACTACCCTTCAATACCACAACTACTTGGTCTCTCAATTCTGTTGGCTCGTTAATTCACCAATCAAGTATTGAATACTTTCCTTATGTAAGTCCCTGGCCAAGCCCTGGTGGCACAAAGATAAACAAAACACTATCTGTTCTCAAGTAGTTCACTCTCTAGGGGCAGAATTACAATGGAATGGGAGGCTGAGTGGGCCTGAGCCAAGCCAACCAGAATGTGATTTGGGCTCTAGGAGAACAAGCAGAGCATGTGGGTTTCACTCAAAGGAGGACCTTGTATTGATCAGAGTTCTCTGCAAACAGCAGAAGAAAATTCTGGCTTTTTTAAGCACAGGAGGGAGGGGTTGGATTATTGGAATGGCTTTGGGAAGCTTCGAGAGATCAAAAACAGGCCTCAGAAAACTGGGAGCAAAGTCTGTTCCTGGTATTTGAGGAGCAGGAGTTGTTCTCAGAGTGACTGCTCAGTTATTCCTGGTCCTTGGATCATTCCACTTTAAGACACAGATTCCAAAGAGTCTTGTTTGCTGGACCTCAGTTCACCTCTTTTCCAGTAAGACCAGACCACCTTACAGGCTGGTCCATTAGGGGATAGACAGTTCCTTAAAAATTAAAAAAAAAAAAATCAGGGGGCTGACATTAAAGCAAGAAATCACTGCCAAAAGGGAACATAACAGATGTCCACAAGAGGAACTAGAATAGGCTGGGAGGGTGGAGAAGACTCCTCGGAGGAAATGGACAAGAGCAAAATTTTAAAGAAAAGTAAGAGTGTGGTAGATGTAAGAGAAAAGCGGAAAGGAAGGTGCTCTTAACAGCAGGGATCAAAGCACAAACCAAGCCTTGAGGATAAGCTGGAATACTTTACTGAATGACAAGAAAACAGTGGGGAGGAAAGGGGGGGGAGTATAGTTGGGAGCCAGATTGTGGAAGGGACCCCTTGCCTTTGATGCAATGGCACAGGGCATAGGAAAGATGAGAGAAAACCACACGAAATTAAACATAAGACTCTGTGTGTCAGCAACGTAAGAGGCAGGCAAGAAATAAGGCAGGGGGGATAATAAGCATAAAATGATGTACAGTGCCAAGCACATGATTAATGCTTAATAAGTATTAGTCCCATTATCATGACAATCCGTAAAATGGGATATATCAGTACCTTCTTCATAGGTCTGTCTGAGAACTCAGGGAGCTAGGGATGTGAAGCGGATGACATAGAGCAAGTATGTTTCATTTGTTCCCTACCTCCATTTCCATTCTTGCAGTCATCTCAGTCAAAATGATTGAAAATAGCCACATGACCTAAGGTGATTGTGCTTAGAAAGAAGCAAAGAGAATGGGGGACTAAGGGGAGCAGTTAGCGTAGGGCATGAGAACGGAAGGAGTCTAAAACTCTCCAGGGGTCTGAGGTGGGAGACTGATTAGATACTGGCATTATTCACCAAGACAGGAAAGGTGAAGGCAAGGAGACATGCTTGGTTTGGCATTTGGAGGGTAAACTATGTCAGCTTTGGGTTTCAGATGGCAGAGAACTTCCGTGGGTGGTGGTCCTGCGTGGCTCTGGCCTCTCCTCCGCTACCAGTGTGCATGGAAAGTGAATGGCCAGGGTAGAAACTATTGTACAGGGCACGGAACTTCAAACTCACAATGACGGTACCAAGTTCTGTGACCTGATCTGATATAAACCATGTTTAGCCTTATCCTCAAATCCTTTTATGACACTGCACTTCCGAGGCACGCCATCTCCTCTTCATTTAAATTCCTCTGGAAATCTCCCATTTGATGGTGTCTCTAATAAATAAACTCTTTCCAAAAGGAAAAGAGGAGGAAATTAAAACAAAAACAAACTCAGAGATCTTTTATGTCTAAAAAGAATTTCCCCCTGAATACCTGGGGTTTCTAGTATATAGTTTCCAGTTTCCAAGTCCCTTAAAACTAGTCAGGAGGACCTGGATCCTTCTGTGGCTACAGAACCATGTCCAATCTCAGCATTTGACACACAGTGATGAATCAAAGAATGGAGGGGGAGACAGATTGGAACTGTTACTAAGCCCAAGGAGTAGGTTTTTGTTTTGTGTGTGTGTGTGTGTGTGTGTGTGTGTGTGTGTGTGTGTGTTTAACTTACGATATGTTTCAGATTATACAACATCTGCCTGTTTAAATTTCAGCTGGGGAAATTTTTTTCCTGCTCAAAAGATTTCCTGATTTGTTATAATAGTAACTGATGTTTCCCTGTGCATTCTAACTTTTTTTCCCTGACTAACTTTACATTTGAAACTGGGTGTTACAGAGGCTGAGTGATTTGCCCAAGGACACAGGATGATTGCACAAGTTAGAAGGGACTAAACGCTGGGGCTCTTGACTCCTAGTGCAGTGTGCCTTCCCAAAGCTCTCTTCCCTGTATTTGGTTGGAGCCTTTCCTTCTCAAAGGACAGACCCTCATCAGAGCACACACTCTGCTAACAGGCAGCACAATCAGTGAGGAGGCTCTTCACATCCACCTGCTCACTCATCCAGAGAATATACTGAGCTGTTCAGGCAGTGCTGATTACAAAGGTCAGTAGTCGACACGTGGCTGGAGAGCTTTGCAGAGCGATAATCAGGTGCAGGCTCTTTCTTCCCTCTGAGAACTTCCCAGTTTGATCAGGGTAACACGTTCAAGGGTGTGAGTTGACCTCTTAGAGTACTATAGTTTTGTGTTCACGATATTCATCTTTTAGAAGTATCTGAGAGCCAGAGATAGAGCAAGTGATAGAATTAGAGAGGTTTAGCATTGCAAGATAGCAGAGAAAGAAAGGGGGGAAAAGCAAATCATTTCAATTTATAAGTAAGGACACTTGGATTTAGGCCAATGAAGCTGCAGAGCTGAACAGAGGCAGGTTTGGTAGTAGAATGCAAGCCTCTTGACTCCCTGACCAGTGGTGTTTCCTCACATCGTATGGCATATGGTTGCAAAGGATAAACCAAGTCACTGCATTCATTTCTCACTAATCAAGTCAACAGGAAAACTTAGGTTTAACAAATAACACATTGGAAACAGCCCCTCAAGGCACCACTCCAAAGCTGGTCTGAGAGTCTAGGAGGCTGTGATCCCAAGTTCTGAGTCAAAGCCATCCCGATGACTCACATTTCAATGCTGATCCTCCTGGGCATCTCCTCGTATTTGTAGGAACCATGCCAAACAAACATATGGGCAGGCTCAGTGCAGACCATAAACTAGAAAGCCTGCTTCCGTCAAGCTTATCTGGGGCCTCGGAGAGTAGTTGCCTGTCACAACTGATTAATATATATAAATATGGCCCTTCTATTCACCTGTACCTGCTTTAGAACAAGGCTGAGTAGGCAATTGCCTATCATGGTGTGACTTAAAGAATATACATTCTTGCCCTAACACACACACCCCCACCAGTATCAAATCAAAGTATATCAAAGTTCAAATTAGAAATGTGGTTTCTTTTATTCTTAAAAGGTCTTTGTCTTTTAAGAACCACCTGATGAACAGAGAAGGGAAATAAGATGCATCTAGCAGAGTAGAGGCTTCTGGGCAAAGGGTAGATAGCAATGCAAAGGGACATAGATGAGTACCAAAAACCACATTCATAGGTTTCAACTGTTACTAATTTTTATTAAGCACTTAATATATGCCAGATGCCAAGCTAGCTGCAGGGAAAACAAACATAAATAATGTATAGTCTCCGCTTTCAAGGCTAAAATTCTCACAGCTAAACAGAGGGGAAAGTTGTAAACCTAATAAAGTGTTTTAATGGTTATAAGCTCATAGTGCTACTCAGAGAAAATACATGAGGGCCGCCTAAAAATGCCCAAAGAACAGTTTGTACCTGAGGAAGGGATGCTTGAACTGAGTTTTTTACAAATGAGGAGAAGCTCACCCCAAAACAAGACCAAGAGCACATTTGAGGCTGAAGGAGCAACCTGCACAAAGGCCCAGAGTCAAACTATACACTATATCTTCAGGAATAGCAAGCAATTCTGAATAAGTATAATGACAACATCACACTCATTTTTAGGGTGTTGAATAATCTGGTTTGCCCTGGACTGTGGGAAATCTTGGAGAATGAGACTTTTAGTGCTACAACCAGGAAAGTCCCTGCTAAGCTAGAATAAGTTAGTCACCTTACAGATGATCATGAGAAGAAGGATTCACATGTTGGGGGAAAAGTAGCAAAGCAAATTGCATTGACCAGGAGCCAGAAGCCCTGAGATCAGCCTTGACTCTGCCACTACTAGAAGCCTTCCTGAAATCAGTTTTCTAACCTGAACTGTGGCAAAGGTGCTGTGATATAGTTCAAAAGCTCCATCATTCTGAAAGTCTGAGGAAGTTCCCAAAGAGCAAAGTTAGGTGAGTTCTGTGAGGGCAAACCTACACAGATCCCATGAAGCCTTCTCCGGGAGCAAAAAGAGCCCTCAGGAGATAAAAATCTGAGAGAGAGACCACCTACTGCTACATGGCAACCCATGGTGGCCATGACGATGACTGTCTTCATGCCTCTTGTTCAAAAGTAGCCTCTTGAGGTACTAGTCACTGGTTTGTAGCCACCCATCAAAATGATTTAAAAAGTCATCAGTCCCTGTTTGTCATGACTATTTACGTGTATATTAAATTGTAACGACCTGCAGCTGCCAATCTCCATTGCACTGAATCTTGCCACAAACTTTGTTTATTCACTCATCCATTAAACTAACAGATTATAACACATTTGTTGTTTAGAAAAGAAAATTGCAGTACCTGAGCTATTACCTCATTTAGATGATTAGGTGACTTAGGTGATTACCTCATAGAATTACAAAACTAACCTAAAAACTAGTATTACTTTTGTAGTTTTTATAGACCAGGGCTAGAATTACTGAATAAGCTGCAGACTTCAGTGCAGTTGTACAGACCCTTTATCCATATTAACCCCAAAATTCCAAGAATGAGTTATATCTATACCACAGCTTGACTATAGACAAAACATAAAAAGAGTGACCAAATTCAGTCAGAGAAAAATAAAAACTGTCACTCCTTGGGAGGGTTAGAAGAAGATCCATGGAGTGGAATCATGGGAGCACAATAACTGGCTGGCTAACTAAATTTAGTGCTTCAGGGTCTTATCCAGACAATCTTCTTCTATGTGAATATTAGGAATCCAAAACATAATGTGAGCTTCTAAAACTGCATTTTGTATTTTCTGGATTTTTAAGTTTCTCATATACTTCCACAGTTGGGAGATCAGCCCTGCAATCCTTGCACAAGTTCTAAAAAAATAATCAGTTCCATTTCCAACCCCAATGATTGTTCTCAGCTTCACAGCTTGTAGTCTCTGCCAGGAAACGAAGCAAACGTTTCCTCTTTCAAAGCAGGTGCAGCAGCCTGACAATAATCCAATAAAAAACCTATTAGCTGGGTCTCCATGACACTCCTGGTATCCATGGGACCCACAATATCTTTAATGTAGATAATAAATCCAGACCATTTCCTTCCACAATTGCTCCCAATATGGCTCCACTCCTAGGACTGTTCCACTAACCTTTTGTTTCTATGTTTTCTCATGAATGCTGAATCACTCTCTAATCTTTGCCATGAAACACGTGCAGTCCCACTCAGTGAAACAGATCAATCTGCTTGTGTTAGCCAATTGCAATTGCCTACTGGGCCATATCTGTAGATTGCAAACAGCAGGCCTAATACTGACCAAGTTGTAAATTATCAGTCATGGCTTGGCGGTTAAGTGATGATGGGTAAAGAGAGAACACAGGGGAGGTTTGTGGCCCTTGGAGTCTCTGCATATATCCCTGAGTAACCCCACACATGTAAACTCCAGAACACATCATTATGCTAAATAAAAATTCAAGAAAAAGATGTTCCAATTCATCCCACATAATGCCTTTCCTTCAATATTCCTGTTATCTTATCTCATGTCCATTCAGAAATCTTCTATAGCAGGCTATACTAAAAGACCAAAACTTTCCTCCACTTGGGATTCAAGACTTTCATCCTTAGGACCCTTTCATATATCCAATACCATCTCTTATTGCCTCCATATAAACACTGTTTAAAGAGGCAATGTGCCTCACTGTTGAATATGCATGATGCTTATGGTCTTCTCCCTTCATTTGCTAGACTTAATCTCCATCAAGACAGGAGGCAAGTTTGTCTTGCTAACTCTCATATCCTTAACACCTAGCACAGTTACTGGTATCTAGTACACATTTAGTAAATATTTATTGATACGATAAATTAATTTGCTAATGAGCTTTTTCTCTAAAATAAATGTTCTGTTCCTTATCAATATTAATTTTTCTAGTCCCTAAGACCCTGCTCAAATCTCGACCCCTCCTGAAAGATTATCCTAGGCTATCTTGACTATACTGACCTATTTTCATCAAAGTCCAATTATGCTGCAGAAATCATGTTTAACTCTTGACTTGGAAAATGTTCGAAATTTAGTATTTCCATGGACCAACACTTCATTTTTTATAAATGAGAAATTTAAAGTCCAAGAGAATGCATCACTTGTACAAATTTACATAGTACATCACAATCAAGACATTAATCAGGCATGTGTTTTTGCACAATCTCAACTCTGATCTTGTCTGTACCAGGAGGCCATTATTCCTCAGAGGCTTATTAAGTGTTGACCCCTCCCTGTGCACAGCTGTGGTAGTTTTCATTCAATATATGATAAATATTGTTAAATGGCATATTTGTTCTCAAATATAAAATTGTGAGCTCTAAACAATAGAAGAGTGTGAGGTCAACCCTGGATAATATAAAAAGTTGTTGAGTTTGTCTTTGTTTCATGTTTAATGAAAAATTAAAGTCACCTCAGATTTGTGATGACTTATCTTAAACCAACAAAAACATCTGGGTAGGTATTACATGTCTTGCAAGCTATATCAAATCAACGGCCTCTCAGAATCAATAGTTCTCCTGGGAGACCATGTCCATTCACCAACTCTTCTTCAAAATGTAACTGAAGTATTGTAATAAAAACCTGAATAATGAGGAAGAAGGGAGGAAGGAAAAGGGGGTTCCATTTTATGAGATGAGAAAAACAACCTTCAAAAAACTCTACTGCGCATATCATCTAACCTACTGTTCCCTGGAGGAAGGTGTCAAAAGAGACATAGGAGGTCTTGTCCTCCTCAGTGCATGTTCTCATGGAAAAAGTACTACATAATAAGACTGTGTACCAAATCCTAAACCTAGCTCCATGATAAACAGGTTGGTGGGTAGCCTTATAATGATCTTAGCATTACTGAATGTTTCTGATAAATACAGAAAAGATGGTGGCTGTGCCTATTAACAGCTCACCACTATCCATTTCCTCTCCTCCTGAGGAGGCAGGTAAATTATGTTTCTGAACCTACCTTGCATTTATTAGTGGTAAATTTGACTGAGTTCTATGCCCATGAAATGGAAATAATCTTTGCTACCTCCTATCTAAAATCTAGTCATTGAAAACTGCTTTACATATTCTCTTCTATACTCTTCCCCTCCCGACTGATGGTAACACCAGACCAATCTTAGAAGCTATGGGCTGAAGATGGCAGAGTTGACATTAACCTGAGTCCCTGAATGACAGTGTAGAAAAGAATCACCCTGACAACCTAAACATAGCCTTTAGACAATTATTATTTAATCCACTGAAACTTAGGGGGGCTATTTGTTACTGAAGGTTACTATACCCTAACCAATTAAAAAAAAATCATTCCCATGTTACAAGATTGATGTGAAGCACAAATTTACTTTGAAAATCACACAACTAGGATATACAGATCAGATGGGGTAATTTGTCAAAACTACACATAAATTGTCCTTTACCCTGACTTTGCATGATTTTCAAAAGAAAAAGAAAGGATACCAGTATATTTCTATATTTCTATACTTGCATTACTGTAAAACTCCTTACACTGATACGCAGGAATAGAACTTTTTTAAAAAACATCTAAAAGGTCTTAATGTTAACTATACTGGTATTAAAATAAAAAACTTCATTGAAAAATCTAAAATGTCTCAGGCAGTGCATATAAAATCTTTCATTTCTTAAAAATGACTTCAGGAATAAATCAGATTTTTAAACTGGAATTATATAAGAATTTCTCCAATCTTTATTCTGATTGTCTAGTTTAAATCTGGCCAAAAGAAAGAACTAGGCTGCAAAGATCTAATCAAAGAGTTTGTGCATATAAATGCTTCAAGAAATCATCACCATTCTCTATAGCCACTAGACTTTGACAAGGGAGAAAGAATTCTCAGTTCTTCAGAGAATGTGAGTGCATGAAATAAGACTGACAATATTTTTTTTTCAGTTTATACCCTTACTTGTAAATGAATGATGCATTCCTAATCAGATCCTTCTAGAAGGATCTAGAAGAATAATTTACCAGGCAACACAATGATAGCTCATAGTCTAAAAAACATTCTCAAGTTTTCCGTTTCAGTCAGTGGGCATCACATCACTATCAGGCTTAAAATTTCAATCTAAATCTTGCCAGGCGTTCCTAGCTCTACACTATCTCTGAGTTCCATCATTTATCTTCCATTTTCAATATCCAACACCCCAGATAAACCATTTAAACTCCATTTCTGAATTCCTAAAACTAAATATTCTTATTTGCTCTTAGCTCAAATACTTTCTCTCTAATCCATCTACCAAAGCAGGTGCCCTAAAATACTGTTGTATCATATAAAAAGAGTAAGAATGGGGCACCTGGATGGCTCAGCGGGTTAAGCGTCAGACTTGATTTCAGCTCAGGTCTTGATCTTAAGGTCATGAGTTCAAGCCCCACCCAGTGTGGAGCCCACTTAAAACAATAACTATCTTTTATTAAACACTGAGCACTGGAATCTATGCTAAATACTGTACATGTATTACTTTATCCCTGCAACTACTCTATGTGGGTTATTTTTCATTCCACATAAAAAATGAGGAGACTGTCTTGGAGAGGTTAAGTAACTTGTCTTTCCTTGTAGCCTTTAGTGGTAGGGACAAAATTCAGACCCTGACTTGTCTGACTTGAGAGTCTGAAATTTTGGCCATTATATTATAATGCCTTTAGAATAATAATAAAAAGTCCCTTAATCCACTTGTTGGTCTTTAAGTAAAAACTTCTCTCTCAACTCCATCCTTTCCTGTCTCAGGGAATTCAAAAGAATTCTCTACTATGTGTGGAAACATATTCTCATTCTTTAGCAAAATTCAAACCTGCCCATAGTATGCCCCACAGACATCTCTTTGGTTACACTAAATAGTCATTTCAACGCAACTTTACTACTTTACTATGTGAGTGGGTGGGTGGGCAGATAAGCGGATAGATGGATAACTATTCCCTTATATCCCATACAGCAAGGTTGATCACCTCATGATCTCCTTGTCCAACAATCTTCCTTTTTTTCCTGTCCTTGCAATTTTCTTTCTCCATTCTGCTCAGACCTCAGATTCACACATATACACACTTGCCTGCAAGAGTCCAAAAATATTTATTGAACATCTATCACCTACTATGAGGCAGGGTCTCTTCTAAGCTCTGGAAAAACAGGTGTGGACAAAGCTGAAAGAGTTCCTCCCCCAATGAGCTTTCATTCTGGTAGGACTAACCAGTATCTTGATGTTATTCATAGATAACTTGAAGCTCAGAGAATTTATGTAGTATCTAAAGTAATGGAAATCAAAACCGAAAGATAAGAATATTAGTGATGATTCAAAGACATGTGTATGAGAATTAGCCTTGGATAGGAGGGTACAAGAGAAACTAAAAATCCTTGTAAGCTTTTAATTCTTTGATATTAGAAATTGGGGAGTTGCCATTTATGGGTGAGAGCTAACACTAGTAAAGTAGAGTCTATTCTCCCTTTATTTATTATACATCCTAGATTAATTTTCTGGTGAACTACCATTCTAATAATATTCTTTCTATGCTCAACAAACTTAATTTTACTATATTTTTCTCCAGATGATCATTGTCTGTGTATATCCAATGTACCCTCCAAAAACAATAATTTGCCACTACTGAGAGTAAATTATTGTCTTTTTTCTTTTCTAGTTGAATATTCATGGAGAGTTTGGCTAGCAAACTCAAGTTACAAAATTTTAGTATACATAATTTAGTACAAGGAACAAAAAGAATTATAGGCATTGCCCAGAGTTTGTAAGATTATTGTTGCTGTTTCTATTGTTTTGCAAAAGTGATTACAAGTTTAGAGATTAACTTGTAGCTCATTCTTATTATCATTTTTAAAAACTTTTTGTTTTTGTATACATTTCAGTTTGTAGCATAAATCTGGGCACCTAGTATGTGCTTAATAAGTACTCATCACTGTTGTTTTGGAGAATCTTTACTTCAGTTTATAAATGCAATATTACTTCTTCCTCAAGAAGGGTCGAAGCTTCTTAATAACCACTCTCACTTTACAAACAGAAAATGTGAAAATAATCAATGTACGGTTGGAAACAAATGCACTTTACTGTGTCTCAAATATGTAGTTAAGAATGGAAGATGAAAATCTTGTTATTTTACTCCTATCCACCCACCCTCTAAACCACTTCTTCCTTCGTGGCCCAGAAAGAAAATAAATGCTTCTAGTTGTTTCATGCTTTGTCCAGTTGAGGTTAAATTTCCCTTAAGCATGTATAGTGTTTCATGTGTTCCTATATGGTTTCTTACCTATGACCACATTTTGCTCTTACAGTAGCCCCAGGAGATAAGTAGGCAAGTATTTCTATCCCCATCATGCACAGATAAGTTCCAAGTTCAAGGACCTTGCCCAAAAGCACACAACTGGGTATTGGCAAATCAGGTCTCCGGATATACTACTCATCCATCTTCTTTCTCCTAAACCAGGTAACCTCTGAGGCTGGACTAACATTTTTCTCAATTAAAGCTATCTATATTAATTACAGCTGTTTTCCAAGTACGTGGATGGGATAGTGAACAGCTGTTCTTAACCTTAAAGAGGAACAAGAGCACAACCACGGAGAAGGACAACAGGAAGCATCTTTCAGGCAAATTACAACTTGAGGCCAGGCCTGCATCTGCTGTGACAAATAGAATAGGGGATTGGGTGATTACCTATGATGTTAATCCCTGTAGATGGCCTCTCTCCCTAATCCCCTCAAATCATTTTGTCCTTAAGAACATTTCTTTCCTTCTCTTACCCTCACATTTTCTGGCTAATTATATGGTAAATACTGTGAGGGCAGGGACAGGGTCTTCTATGTCGCACATAACTAGACTGACTGGCTCAATTGGTGCTAATGAGCATAAGGGTGTCATTCAGGGTCACAGAAGGGGAAGAAACCATCGTGGGGCTCTACTGGAATCTGTCCAGGGTTCTGTTTACAAGTGCTACTGGGTAGGTGTGGATGGTCCTTAACATCTTTTCTCAATTTCCTAACAGGCCACATTCAGTCTGTTTTTCAAGGTTCTACTTTCCACCTTCTCCATGAAGTTTTTCCTGAATATGCCAAGTCAATTTCCCACTTTAATTGAATCTCTTAGACTATGAATGACTTTTTAGCTTTAATTCAGATCCTACCCCTTTGCAATGCTAAAGGAAGTCAGGGAAGGTGCTGAGCAATGTGGATTTGAGAAGCCAGACAAGGCCTCATGGCTCACTGGGGACCTGCCATAGACTTTAGTGGATGAGTAAAAGATGCAGAAAGGAGGAGGGAGGAGAATATCATGGAGGACCACTCAAGCAAAGATATTGACCCGACCTCTGTTAGGCATCAACAAAGGGGTTGAGGTCTATTCCACCATCACTACCCTAAATAAATCCAGATAATGTTTATGAACAATCAAGAAATGGTATTCATTTGGTAAAAGTGTTTCAAAGTAAGGATTCCCAGGTCCTCAAGAGCAATGCTGAATGTGATACTAAGTTATGTGGCTTTGGAAAATCAGTTAAACTTTCTAGGCCTCAATTTCATCTTCAAAATTGAAATAATGATGCTTCTCTTTCTGCTTTCTTAGGATGAAGTTGAAGACAAAGGCCAGATGAGGTAATATATGTGAAATACTGCGAAAAAGCACTGGAGCAAATGTAAGGAATTATCTAATTTGGCTACTACATTGAAAGAGGACATAGCTCTCTGAAGATATGTGTGCCATCCATGTGAGTCACTGTTTTCAACCCTCCTTCACCCAGAGCAAAGCTTCTGCATGTAAAATCACCAGGTAGGTGTAATCAGGCATGACTGCAGATGGTTCTCTTCCCCCTTTCTTTCTCTTTCACCTTCTAGGATTTTGTATCTAAGTAATGCTCAGAAGAACCAACTTGAAAATATCTACTTGGAGCCACTCTGTATCTCTTTTCTGATATAAGAAATACATTTTAATTTTCATTGTTTCTCAGTGTCTAACACAGAAAGAAGTGCTGTTTAATAAAATTTGATGAATGAATGAAGTTGCAAACCAGCAAAGACTTAGGATTTATTCATTAATTAATTTGGTAATTTATACCAAGAATGTATCCAGGTCATTTAGGAAATGGCTCCTCTTTCTTGTGATTTAGATCCACTAGTTAATTGGTTTCTCTGCCTGGCTGATTGTCAGCCAACACGCCTACATTGCTTATAACCAGCATGTCCATAAACAGAGCAAAGTTATTAATTTAATCTGCTTCAGTTGGTGGGCAATGTGAGGGAACCAGCCTGTGTGTACACAGTTCCCTTGGGTTGGTTTGTTTGCTGGATTACCACCTCAGAGAAAGCCAGGCTGTGTCTGTCTACACAACACCCACATGACTGTGCTATTTAGGCTATGTAGCCAAACAACTCATTGATTCAGTGGCAAGTATCAATTGCTTGACTGAATTTCTGGTTGTCTAATGGAATGGAATGGTTAATGAACTTCGATTGGTTGATCTAATAATGGTATGGAGACAGATTCTTTTAGTATTTTTGTACAGAAAAAAAATATTTCTCTACTTGAAAAGACTAATGATGTTTTATTCACCTTCACACAAATAATTGGCCAAGGATGATATAAAAATACATTGGCTTAGCAGGCAAGAAATCTGTACTGTCACTGTCCTACATCTACCATTACCTGTTTGACCTTAAATGTATTTCAACCTCATACCTCACCTCCTCTCCTCATCACCATACTCTAACTCACCTCTCACTTCTAGGTTCAATGTTACCTTTTGTGAATAAAAAGCTTAAGTCAGTATGTTTACATTTGGGTTTAATGAACTTCTGATGATATACCCATATTGGCCTTCATCATTACAGAATCTTTGCTTCTGTAGCCTTCAAGTATCTAACTACTTGTGACTTGTCTCGATTATACACTCAATCTATTATGAGATGATCCTATCTCAGAGAAGTGAAAAACACAGGTAACACTTCCCAATGATGTTGACACCTAAGCTTTATATTAGACCCTGGGCAGATATTAGACTGGTGAAGAAGTAGAGGAAAAAGGGGAAGGTTTCAGATAGAGACAGAATTATGAGCAAAGGCATAAAGATGAGTGAAATCAGAATGCTTCCATAGAAGTGGGTGCTGTTCAACTTACCTTAAGTGTAAACTGAGAGATGTGGCAATAGTTAGATCATTAGGCAGTGCCCATGGAGTGGTGGCTCTCATATTTAGTCAACAAATAATAAGTTTTACTATTTTTCAAGACTGTTTTAAGTAATGACAAAGACCCTTACATTCACAAGCCTAGAAGTTCCTGATGACTCTAGGACACGGAATTGGTGCCAATGTGCAATGTGGTTAGAAGGGAAAAGAGGTTTGTGTTAAAGCAGGAATACTAGTTGGGAAGCTGTCATAGGTATCTAGGTGAGAAATGATGAGGGCCTACACTAAAAGGCAGTGAGGGATTATTTTGCTTGGCATAGCCATTACCAGAGAAATCACGGACAAGAACCTCCACCACTCTTTCCACAGGGCGGCACAGTTCGCCCGTGCTAATTTAGGATTGTGGTAACTTAGGGTATATTTTATATTATTTATTTTTTAACCTAGCAGTTACAAAAACATGTCAGAGCTGCACACCAATTAATGAACCCCTGCAGGCTGGGCTGAAGTTTTATTAGAGGCTATAGGAGATCTGATGGCATGGCAGCCAAAGGGAGGCCTCTGGTCCCACAGTGGAGTCCTCAGTGGTCAATGTCCTTGGCAAGCTACTTCCCTTGTTAACACAAGCACGGATCTCAGCTGTGTGTTCCAAGAACTGTCAAGCTGGGGCTGTTCCCCTGGCTTTTACCAGCCATCTACGTGTGTTCTCAAGAGAACCTTCTCAACATGGTACAAAGTCAACAGCAGATCTGGAGGGAGGCAACTTCTGTTTGAGCCTCTCCTGCTCACTGACCAGCCCTATGATGGTGGGTAAAGCCTGGAATCTTTTTACACCTCAGGTCCTTCCTCTATAATACGTATGAAACTCCCACAGCTACTCTACAGAGTTGGAAAATAAAGTTTTCTTCTGGATCTGGGCAAACAAGATTGCATGTGAAAAACCTATTCCAACGATAAAACATTCTACACATGCTCACTTGTAGTATTGTTATATAAGTGCTACACGATGTTTTAGTTCTCTGTTTCTGAACAGACCACCCCAGAATTTAGAGGCTTATACCAACAAAGATTTAGTATCTCTTTCAAATCTGTAGGTTGGCAACCTAGATGATTTTACTTTTGCTGGTTGCGATCAGTTACATGGCTACAATATCTGATGGCTTGTCTGCAAGTTGGTGCCAGGTGCCATCTATCATGCCTCTTCCATCAGACTTCTCACCCTGCAGTAGGAAGGGTTATTCAGAACATGGGGATTTTAGGGCCCCAAGAGGGAAACTGGAAGCTGTGAGGTCTCTTAAGGTTTAGCCTCAGAAGTCATACAACATTACTATGCCATATTCTATTTATCAGTCAAGGCAAAACACAAGGTCAGCCCAGTTTTAAAAGGGAGGGAAAATATATTCTACCTCTCAATGGGAGGAGTGGCAAAGTCATGTTGCAAAGGATCATGGGAAGAACTGCTATAGGCATCTTTGAAAATAATCTACCACATAGGATAAAAGGAACAACATGTTATGGCCAGGACCAAACACACGGCTCAGGGGCAATCACAATCTCAGCCTAGCACCTCATTTTCGGCTTCTTCTTATGACTCTTCAGATCTACAAACACCTAGATTACAAGCCCTCTCCACAAGTCCTTCCAGAAATCCCAGAGTCCTAGATTGGCATTATTTTTTCATCTTTTTAAGATTTTATTTATTTGACAGAGAGAGCGAGAGAGCACAAGCAGGGGGAGCAGTAGAAGGAGAGGGAGAAGCAGGCTCTCAGCTGAGCAGGGAGCCTGATGTGGGGTTCGATCCCAGGACGCTGGAATCATGACCTGAGCTGAAGGCAGACGCTTAACCATCTGAACCACCCAGGCGCCCCACATTTTTTCATCTTACCTAGGAATTTTTAAAGCATAATTTAAATAGAAAAGAACATATAATACAATGGTCTGTCCCCTTGTTTCCATTTCTGACACTACTGAAAATTAATATGAGAACCAGTCAAAGGCATCAAACTTGCCCAAGCTTGAAGTCTTACCCAGAAAATTAAAACTATAATGCCTAAATCAAGAAGAAATCTTTAGGTAATAGTAAAAATAAACTTCCCCTTCTGATCACCAGCCCCAGGAGAATCCTTGACATGCCCATAAGACAACAAGTGCTAAGCTGATTCCCCAAACTCTGCTTGGGTTATTAGTGGGTATCTCCCCTGAGCATACTCCCTCCATCCTCTGCAAACTTCCAAGGTGTCACTCTATGCCTCTCCACTACCCTCCCAGGCACATCTACTGTTGATAGAGAACTCAACTAAATTCAGATATTCCTGGCAAGCCCTTTCAACCCTAACCTCCCACACTATAAAACCTCAGAAAAATGTTATGGTGTGAATGTTCTTGTCCTTTTTCTTCTGGCCTCCTAGCTTTTCAGCTTGTCTTCTATCCCTGGCTGTAGCTAATCTAATAAACTAACCTAGATTAAGAAGTTCCTGGACGATACTAGCTGCAGAAAGCTAGCCTCCTCCAATAGCATTTACTTTTTTTTACTTAGCAGGCTTCAAAGCTCTAAATCAAAGAATGACAGGGACAGAGATTGGGACATCATTGCAGCTGGGATGGGAAGTATTTTGGAGGAAGACACTGTGAACTTTGGTTTATACTTTTTAAACACAAGGAATGCATGGTTTAAAAAAAAAAAGTGTGCTATCCATATAAGAAAAGCATCTTATAAAATATTTTTTGTAGAAGCTAAGACATTTTGCTCTTAATGTTGATATCAGTCAACTTCCTTATAATGAAAACTCAGCTAACCGAAGGCCTCCATGCTCTATAGGAACAGCCACTGAATTCAAACTTAGCACCACACCATTTAAGCCTGACTCAGGATCTGTTGCCATGGATTTGGGCACCTATTAGTTAGCTTTCTGTGAAAGAAGCTAAAGACTAGAAGAGCCACTGGCCTTACCCACATAGGGAGTTTAGTATGTGATGGAGAAGGGAAAGGGAAGGGTGGTGCTCTTCACTTAAGACTTCTTCCACCAACTGCATGCCTCAAAGCCTGTAAACCCTACCACTCAAGATTCATTCTGTTGAGTTTTTAAATTCACTATTTCTCTATTAAAAGGAACCAGGTAGGGGCACCTGGGTGGCTCAGTTGGTTAAGCAGCTGCCTTCGGCTCAGGTCATGATCTCAAAGTCCTGGGATCAAGCCCGCATCAGGCTCCCTGCTCAGTGGGGAGTCTGCTTCTCCCTCTGCCCCTCCCTCCCACCCCGATCATGCTCATGCATGCTTGTGCACCCTCTCTCTCTCTAATATAAATGAAATATTAAAAAAAAAAAAAAAAAAAAAGGAACCAGGTGAAATATGAAGCTATTTCTGATCCACATCTTCAATAGACCGTATTCTATCCAAACCTTCAGCTGGGACCAGGGCTCTATGGTAAAAGGCTGTAATTCAGAGACTCAAGGAACTTTAATTAGCTAAAGGACTTCCAGGGACTGTGGACTCTAGATATAGCCCCAAAACTTCTGTGTCTACACCAAACTCCTTATTTTTGTCTCTGTGGCGACTGATAAGAGACATTTAAACTCATGCCAGTGTGCTTTTCTGGAGGAAAGGCCTCCCCTTTCATCACATTCCTTATCAGGGCCTTGATAAAAAAAAAAAAAAGTTTAAAGTGTTGAAAAGATGCAGGATGGGATAAGGGATACAAAGTGCTTCAGCAGTGGTTGAAGTAGCAGGTGAAGGGAGGGGAGCAAGTCTGAACAGGAAGACAGAGAGCCCTCAAGATTAATTGTCCTGTGGTCACAGCTTGGCTGTAGGCTCAGAGTGGCTTTTAATCCAGACTTTGCTCAGCAGTGATCCAGACCACGTCCCAACCTTGAAGCTTCTCTAAAGTACCCTCAAACCCCTACCCCAAGAGGTATCAGGGCCCTTGCTCCTGGGATACCGTGGCACATGACCTCCCCTAACTTGTTTGCCCACAGTTTAGAGTCTCTCATGAAAAGGCTACACTATGTACTTGGGCAGGGGAATAACTTCATTCCTCATCTACCCCTTCCTCTCTTTACCTGAAGATTCAGGATACAGAAAAGCCTTTTTTATTGCTACATGGACGAGGAAGAGCAAGGATCTGGTTCACGCCTGAGGGAGCCCATGAGCACACTGTTCTAATAGCTTGGCTCTGGCAGGGAGAGGACAAGCAGGGGCTGGGATAGATGGGTTAGACCTAATGACCAGCCTCCCCTGAAGAAACAGCCACAATAAAGCCATGCCATTCACAGGAAATATTTCCTTGCTTATTCCTGTTTTTTGGTTCCTGTGGGTAGGTGCAAAAGTAGCCTCTAGAAGAGTTTAAAACTCATCCACCTCAGGCAATCAGGCACACATCCACATAGACAGAAGTGGTACCTGCAGCCAGATTTATCTTGGCCTTATGCCTCACCCCAGTGCTTCCACCTGCCTCTACCTCATAATCCCATACATAACAAATATCTATATTATACCACTAGAAGTATCTTCCAGTTGTATTTTTCTCCTAATAGTATACAAACTATACACACCACATGCAAACTGCTTGATTCTGTGGCATTTTCTTGGTGGTAGGGACAGATCTTTAAAAGATGCTCAGAAGATAATTAAACAGCCAGGTCAGTGTTCCTTAAAGTGTGTTCGTAGTGCTCTGTGATTTATGACTTCCATGGAATGTTTATTTAAAAAGACTTTATGTTAATAGTGTTATGTGGTCAAACAAGTTTGGGAAGTGCTAGGTTTAGCAAAATTAAATAAGTTTCTTCATCATTGAATCTTCACTATATAACATGCATCATATATTTTCAAGAAGTGAAGCACTTCTCAAATGTATTTTGACCATAGAATTCATCTCACACAGAGCATTCCTTTCACTAATGTGTTTTGAATATTTTAGGAAATGCTTCAACAAAAATCAGGGAAAAGAAATTCTGCAACCAGTTCTGGCTCTAAGACTTATTCAATATTCGACCTTAGTTATCCATTGCTATGTAACAAATTACCCCAACATGTATTGACTTAAAACAGTATTTCTCACCTTGTGGTTTTTGTGTGGATCAGAAATCCAAGAGTACCTTAGCTGGAGGCTAAGGGTATGGGTCTGAGTTTCCCACAGACTGCAATCAGGTGTCAGTCAGGGGGTACAGTCATCTCAAGGCTTGACTGGGAAAGAATCTCTTCTTAGTTGAATTCCTTTGGTTTGTTGGACTGAAGACCTCAGCTTCTCGCTGTCTGTTGGCCAAAACCTGCCCCCAATTCTTTGCCATGTGGGCCTCTGAAGCTTGCTTTATTATAGCAAACACATGAGAAGAGCCAAAGGGAGAACAGGCAAAGGAAAATCACAGTAGTTATAACCTAATCTCAGAAATGGTGCCCTACCATGTTTGCCATATTCTATTTGTCAGAAATAAGTCATTAGGTCCAATTTACATACAGGGAAGAGATTACAGAAGAGTGTGAAAACCAAAAAGCAGGGATCACTTGAGGGCATTTAAGCAGCAGGTAATGACAGCTATTAACAAAGATTATAGGATCTTCAATCTAGAAGAATTTTAGGAGACTGTCTAATTTCCATATTAAAACTAGCACTCAGATCTTCTCAATGTTAGTTTGGTGCTTTTTCCACTACAGCAGGCTGCCTTAGTATCTACATCTGTAAAATGGGATTAGGCAGCCTTTCCCCCTCAACAGATATCTGTGATAAACCAAAGCAATCAAAAAAGTAAAAATGCCTTAAAAAGCATGAAATGGCAGCTACTCAAGGCTACATTTTATCATTTTTTAAAGATTTATTTATTTTAGACAGGAGGGGTGAGGGAGGGACAGAATGAGAGAGAGAGAACATTTCAAGCAGACTCCCCACTGAGCACAGAGCCCGACGTGGGGCTCAATCTCATGACCCCAAGATCATGACCTGAGCTGAAATCAAGAGTCAGACGCCCAACCAAGCCACCCAGGTGCCCCAAAATGACATTTTATCATTATTATTTCTACTAGTAGTACTGTTAATGGTATTTAGGCTCAGGACCAATCAGATTTGTGAGAGAAGATTTCTTTTTACTTCTCCTTTCTCTCTTTGGTGGTGCTTTTACCAGCTTTGGGGAGATGAACATTTCTTTTTCTTTTTTTTTTTTTTTTAAAGATTTTATTTATTTGACACAGAGAGATAGCCAGAGAGAGAACACAAGCAGGGTAAGCGGGAGAGAGAGAGGCAGGCTTCCCGCTGAGCAGGGAGCCCGATGCGGGGCTCGATCCCAGGACCCTGTGATCATGAACTGAGCCAAAGGCAGACGCTTAACGACTGAACTACCCAGGCGCCCCTGAACATTTCCCTTTGAGGGAGCTCACAGAGCCAGACATCCTGTCTCTTTCCCACACACTTGCTTCCAGTGTCACTTACTAAGCATTCCTGTTCCCATTGCACTTGTATCAGAGCCCACTAATCTTGAGTTCCATCCTGTGAGTTTCTCTCAGTGGCAATGCCTGTTCAACCTAAAAGAATTAGGCTTCCTTCCTAAACAGACCCATGTGAAAAGAATAGATCTGGGACCCTACAGAGACCCAAACATCCTGCCATCTCATTCCTCCACATCCTACCTGTCACATGCATTAGAGGAAGAGGTCTGCTGAGTCCTCCACAATCCCCACCCCTGGAGTGTTGTCCCACATACTGAAACCTGACCTCACCTACAATCAGAGATACCATTTTTTGAGGAGCCACTTGGTGCTGGCCATTTCTTTAAGCACTCGATAAGAGCACCTTTGGTTTTCAAACACACATGCTCAAGTTTATAGGTGAGATAAACGAGGCCAGAAAATGTGTAATTCCTTGGCCAACTTCATAACCAAGAGCAGAACAGGAATCAGCCCAAGGTGTGTCTTATTCCAAAGTCCAACCTTATGTTTTTCTCCACATCACTGTGAATTTCCAGGTTCTTTGTTGTATTCTCCAGCAATTTCTAGGCAGCATGGTGGGAAATTTATCTTATCTGTAACCCCAGTGCCTGGCCCAGTATTGGAATTAGTATTAATTAATAACTAATGCACTGCCCATTTCAGGTATATTTATCATTTTATCATTCTAAGATCCTTGAGGGCAACTTCTCACCTTATACTCCCCTCAGTAGCCAAGACCAGTCTTCCAAAGTATTACAAATGTATTGTATATTTCTCCTCATCCTGCCTGACAGGCAATGACCCCTTAAGGCAAAATCATGATATCAGTGACTACATGTAGAAAAGATTATTTTGCTAGCGATTAAACACCTAACCCCAGTCAACCAATAAATGTCTGCCTGGCGATGGCTTCATGTCACACTATTACTGAGAAAAAAACAAAAAAAAATGAACTGAGGGTCCCAGTGAATGTTGTTCTTTGCATACAAAGGATGGTACTCATAATGAGGGCTTCCCTTTAATTTGTTCTAAATTATCTCTTTCACACTTCAAAGAAGGCAACCTGTTCTTTATGTTTCTCATTGAAAGCCAGTTTCTCTACCCATGTGAGGAAAGAAGAGGAAATCAGGAGCTTCTAGATGGTCTTTACATTTTCTCCTGACATATTTTGTCCCAAAATATTTGTTCTTCCAGGAGTCTGACAGAGTACCTATTTAGTCTCCATAAGCTGCCCACATTTTAACCTTATCTCAGCCTTAAACATTACCCTAGCTCAATTGTGTATACAATTAAAGTGTATGTTTATAGAGCTTTCCATCACAAGCACAAAATAATCAGGTATCATTCTGCCAGTTCACATCACCAGCAAAATCTTGATATTTCCCCAAATTTCTTTCACATTCATTCACCTTGTCTCTACTTCTTGGCTCCCTGTTTCCTTCCTTCCTGAAGTAATTGAGAATGGGAATCTGTCAAGTTAGTTCCTCACTCTTTTGCCAAACGTTCTTTATTTCACTTATTTATTGAACTCATGCATGTCCCCAGAGTTTACCTTAATCCAGAGATTCACTGAATTCCAATTTAGTATTTCCTTTGCCATTAAATTCATCTCTCCATTACTGTTCAAGCCTTAACAGTATGCATTGGTGCCAGGAAATATAACATTTATCTTCACAGCTGAGGTGCAAATAGGATATTTCTCAAAATATCTTGCCCTTTATCCAGGAGTTATAAAAGACAAAAAAATATTGTTTAACTTAATGTCAGCCACCTAGCTCCAGCTGTGCAGTCTCCAGTTACAATAACAACTATCATCTGTATGGTTTAAGACTGGTCAAAGATTTACTAAATGCACACATGTTGTGATAATACCTCAATTCTTTTTGTGTAAATTTAAATCATGAGTATGCTAGTCATTTGGGGTAAAATATGAAAAGTGGTTTTACATTTGTCGACATTGCTGTTGAAAAACCCTCAGTGAAAATTACTCAAACACATGGAAAATAGAAGTCATATCACACAAACTCCAAGACAAGAACCAGTCAGAAAACAAGATTAGAATCCTGTACAGTGGATGTAGCAGCCACAGGGTCCCTCCTAGGGGCCTTGGGCTCCTTGTTCAGGGGCAGCTCAGAAGTTCCTTTGGCAGTCTAGTTCCAGTCTCATTCCTCAAGGGAAGATCCTCCCTGCCCCCAGTGCCCACACAAGCCACATCCTCATATTGTGTCTGATAGGCACAGACTCTGAGGGGATGTGAGGCTTGGTCCAGAACTGGACCACTGTGTCCTCATAACACATATCATAATATTTCTTCCCTGAGCCAGATTCTCCTAGCTGGGCTTTTGATCAAAGAGCATCTTCAAGCAGTAGCTAAGCATCTTATATACGAAATATGCCTATATGTATAAAATTTTTTAAAACTGCAAGGATGTAGAAGAAACAAAATTTAAGAACTTGAAAGCTATGAAGAAAATGGGAAATAAGCAATTGTTTCTATTTTCTATGTTTTAATATAAAGTCACTTGCTAAATTTAGAAATGTAAAATTACTAATATAATGTTTAAAATACTTATAAAATTCTCTGGGGTGCCTGGGTGGCTCAGTCATTAAGCGTCTGCCTTTGGCTCAGGTCATGATCCCAGGGTCCTGGGATCAAGCCCCGCACTGGGCTCCCTGCTTAGCAGGAAGCCTGCTTCTCCCTCTCCCACTCCCCCTGCTTGTGTTCCCTCTCTCACTGTGTCTCTGTCAAATAAATAAATAAAATTTAAAAAAATAAAGTACTGGGGCACCTGGGTGGCTCAGTCGTTAAGCGTCTGCCTTCGGCTCAGGTCATGATCCTGGGGTCCTGGGATCAAGCCCCACATCAGGCTCCCTGCTTGGCGGGAAGCCTGCTTCTCCCTCTCCTACTCCCCCTGCTTGTGTTCCCTCTCTCTCTGTGTCAAATAAATAAATAAAATCTTTAAAAAAAAATAAATAAAGTACTTATAAAGTTCTCAATTTTGGTATATTGAATGATGAAAGGTCTTCCCAGTCCCCAGATAGCTTAAGGAAATTAAAATTATTTTTTAGAAGGGGATGGAGAATATGGAGTCTTGGATTTATATACATTATTTATATTTATATATAATTTATATTACATATATTATTTATATATTATATATTTATATATATAAGATGATGAAACATTCTTTGGATGACTTTTATAATTTTACATTTTATTTCTAGGGCTTCATGTCTCCATTAATAACATTCTGTTCAGTCCTTCATAAGGTAATTAATCAGCAAAAAAAAAATCTTCCTTTGTGCTCATTATCTAGCTAACTTTCATATTTCAGGTGGGGTTAAGAGAAAGTGGTACTGATTTATGAAGCAAATAAGTGGAGATTTGAGAAAAAAGCAGTTGACCCATGATGTATGGTTGTGCTCCCAACTGCACAACTTATTAACTGTGTGATATAGGAAAAACACCTCAAACTCTCTGAATTTTTCATCTGAAAAGAATAGCAGTGTATTTCATATCCACCTTACAAGGTTTCTATGAGACTCAAATAGAATGACACAAAAGAACTTCCTAGTAAATAACAGAATCTATTATTTAAATTGTTCATATTCAGATGCCTCGCTAAAATGTTGCTTCTTTATTCATGCTGTCCCTAATAATTAGTGAAGATAGATTTTATTGAATTCGACAAGGTTTGAGCACCTTATTGGGTCTGTCAATACTGACTTCCTTATTTCCATTCTAGGTCTGAGTTGGGAAGGGGGCTTCTAATCACAGCTCCCAATAGCCAGAGGACCACAGCACCAGAACAGATGATAGATTTTTTTTTTTTCATGCAACATCACAACAACTGCAAATAAGAATAGTTTTATATCTTCTTTTCCAGTCTTTTATTTCTTTTTCTTCCCTTATCACACTGGCTAGAACTGTCAGCAAAATATTGAATCAACATATTAATAGAAGGCATCCTTATCTCTTGATATTTCATGAGTCTTAGTTATTTTTCCAATATTTTTGACTACTGCAGAACAAAACACCCCCCAATTTGGGTTGTCTGAGGTCTCTTTTTTATTAAATTTTTATTAATTTTTTAATTAAAATTTTTGGTAAGAATACCCCAGAAATCATATTGAGTTCTCTTCACTACATTATATAAAGAGGTACAAGAAGCTACAAGTAAGATCAATTCTAATCACTTGACTAAGGTGTTATCTGCCTGGTTATTCCACTGTAATCTTTCAAGATCTTATGGAATTTGAGATTATGTAAAAATCCTGTTAATCCTCAATGCTTAACCCACTATTTTAGTCATCCATTGTCATCCATAATTCTAGCCTTAAACAGTTTTATGATAAAAGCTGACAAACAGTGATTTTCTAAATTTTTTCTCTACATTTAAAGATTTGGCTTTCACTCTGGAAAACAGTATGGAGGTTCCTCAAAAAGTTGAAAATAGAGCTACACTACAACCCAGCAATTGCACTACTGGGTATTTACCCCAAAGATACAAATGTAGTGATCCAAAGGGGCACATATACCCCAATGTTTATAGCAGCAATATCCACAATAGCCAAACTATGGAAAGAGCCTAGATGTCCATCAACAGATGAATGGATAAAGAAGATGTGGTATAGGGGCGCCTGGGTGGCTCAGTCGTTGAGCGTCTGCCTTAGGCTCAAGTCAAGATCCCAGGGTCCTGGGATCGAGCCCCGCGTCGGGCTTCCTGCTCGGCGGGGAGCCTGCTTCACCCTCTGCCACTCCCCCTGCTTGTGTTCCCTCTCTCGCTGTGACTCTCTCTGTCAAATAAATAAATAAAATCTTTAAAAAAAAAAAAAAAAAGATGTGGTATATATACAATGGAATATTATGCAGCCCCCCATCAAAAAAATCTTGCCATTTGTAACGACATGGATGGAACTAGAGGGTATTATACTAAGCTAAATAAGTTAGTCCGAGAAAGACAAGTATCCTATGAACTCACTGATAATGAGGAATTTGAGAAACAAGACAGAGGATCATAGGGGAAGGGAGGGAAAAATGAAACAAGACAAAACCAGAGAGGGAGACAAACCATAAGAGACTCTTAATCTCAGGAAACAAACTGAGGGTTGCTGGAGTGGAGGGGGCTGGGAGGGATGGGTGGCTGGGTGATGGACACTGGGGAAGGTATGTGCTATGGTGAGTGCTGTGAATTATGTAAGACTGATGAATCACAGACCTGTACCCCTGAAACAAATAATACATTATATGTTAAAAGAAAAAAAATTAATTAAAAAAAAAAGAGAAAAAAATAAAGGTTTGACTTTCTACTGTAGAGTCTTATCAATATACAGAAATCTCTTGCATTTCTATATACTAATAACAAAGTAGTAGAAAGAAAAATTAAGAAAACAATTCTATTGACTACTGCACCAAAAATAATAAAATACCTAGGAATTAACTAAGGAAGTGAAAGACCTGTACTCTGAAAAGATAGAAAACATTTATGAAGAAATTAAAGAGAACACAGATAAATGGGAAGATATTCCAAGAACAAAGCTGGAGGGTTTCACAATCCCAGGTTTCAAAATACACTACTATATTAATTTTTTTGAGGAACCTCCATACTGTTTTCCACAGTGCCTATACCAGTCTGCATTCCCACCAACAGTCCAGGAGAATTCCTTTTTCTCCATATCCTCACCAACACTTGTTATTTATTGACTTTTTGATACCAGCCAATCTGACAGGTGTCAGATTTGTATTTCTGACAAATTGATTTGTATTTCCCTGATGATTAGTGATGGTGAACATCTTTTCATGTGTCTGCTGGCCATCTATATGTCTTTGGAAAAATATCTATTCATGTCTGCCATTTTTTATCTGGATTATTTGAGAGTTTTCTTGGTGTTAAGTTGCATATGTTTTTTATATATATTTTGGATATTAACTCTATCGGATGTATCATTTATAAATATCTTTTTATAAGCTTTATAAAAAAAAAAGCTTTTTATTTTGGTGTAGACCTCATAGTTTATTTTTGCTCTTGTTTCCCTTGCCTGAGGAGATATCTAGAGATATCTAGAAAAATATTTTGATATCTTAGATACCTAGAATAATATTTCTACAGCCAATATCAAAGTAATTACTGCCTATATCTTCTTCTGGAGTTTTATGGTTTTAGGTCTCACATTTAGGTCTTTAATCCACTTTGAGTTTATTTTTGTGTATAAGAAAGTGGTTCAGTTATCCCAGGACCATTTATTGAAGAGACCATCTTTTCCCCATTGTACATTCTTGCCTCCTTTGTTGTAGATTAACCATGAAAGTGTGGGCTTATTTCTGGGCTCTCTATTCTGTTTCATTGATCTAGGTGTCTATTTTTACGCCAGTACCATCTTGTTTTGATTACTACAGCTTTGTAGTATATTTTGAAATCCAGGATTGTGATACCTCCAGCTTTGTTCTTCTTTCTCAAGATGCTTTGGCTATTTGGGGGTCTTTTGTGGTTCTGTACAAATTTTAGGATTATTTGTTCTAGTTCTGTGGAAAATGCTATGATATTTTGTTAGTGTTTGTATTAAATCTGTAGATTGTTTTGGGTAGTATGGACATTTTAACAATATTAGTTCACCCAATGAGCATGGAATATCTTCTAATTTATCTGTGTCCTCTTCAATTTCTTCATCAATGTTTTCTATCTTTTCAGAGTACAGGTCTTTCACTTCCTTGGTTATATTAACTCAGGTACTTTATTATTTTTGGTGCAGTTATAAATGAGACTTTTTTTATTATTATTTTCAATTAGCCAGCATATAGTACATCATTAGTTTTTGATGTAGTGTTCAACGATTCATTAGTTACATACAACACACAGTGCTCATCACCACACATACCCTCCTTAATACCCATCACCTGGTTATCCATCCCCCACCCTCCTCCCTCTACAACCCTCAGTTTTGTTCCCAGAGTCTCCCATGGTTTGTCTCCCTCTCTGATTTTTTCCCATTCAGTTTTCCCTCCCTTCCCCTGTGGTCCTCCACACTATTCCTTATGTTCCACATATGAGTGAAACCATATGATAATGGTCTTTCTCTGCTTATTTCACTTAGCATAATCCCCTCCAGTCCCAACTGTGTCGATGAAAACGGTAGGTATTCATCCTTTCTGATGGCTGAGTAATATTCCATTATATATATGAACCACATCTTCTTTAAAAAAAAAAAAAAAGATGAATCGATAAAGATTTTATTTATTTATTTATTTGACAGAGACACAGCGAGAGAGGGAACACAAACAGGGGGAGTGGGAGAGGGAAAAGCAGGCTCCCTGCAGAGCAGGGAGCCCGATGCGGGACTCGATCCCAGGACCCTGGGATCATGACCTGAGCTGAAGGCAGTCGCTTAACCAACTGAGCCACCCAGGCGCCCTCGATTCATCTATTGAAGGACATCTTGGCTCCTTCCACAGTTTGACTATTGTGGACATTGCTGCTATGGACATTGGGGTGTATGTGCCCCTTCTTTTCACTACATCTGTATCTTTGGGGTAAATACCTAATAGTGCAATTGCTGGGTCATAGTGTAGCCTTTATTATATTGAGGTTTGTTCTCTCTAAACTTACTTTGTTGAGCGTTTTCATTATAAATAGATGTTGTACTTTGTCAAATGGTTTTTCAACTATTAACATGATCATATGGCTTTTATCCTTTCTCTTGGTTGATGTATCACATTGATTGATTTTTAAATATTGAACCACCCTTGCATCCCTTGGATAAATCCTATTTGATTTCATGGTAAATTATTCTTTTTAATATATTACTTGATTTGATTTGCAAATATTTTGTTGAGAATTTTTGCATGTATGTTCATCAGATATATTGATCTATAGTTTTTTGGGTTTTTTTTGTAGTGTCTTTATCTAGCTTCAGTATCAGGATAATGCTCGCCTCATAGAATGAATTTAGAGCTTTCCTTCCTCTTCTATTTTATGCAATAGTTTCAGAAGAATTAACTCTTCTGAATTAACTCTTCTTTAAATGTCTGGTATAATTAATCTGTGAAGGCATCTTGTCCTGGATTTTTTATTTTGCAAGTTTTTTTTATTACTGATTTAATTGCTAGTAATTAGTCTGTTCAAATTTTCTATTTCTTCCTGATTCACTTTTGGAAGGTTATATGTTTTCATGAATTTATCCATATCTTCTAGGTTTTTTAATTTGTTGGCATATAATTTTTCATGATAGTCTTATACTTTTTTTTCCTGAAGTCTGCTCTACCACCACTTTAAAGGTAACCTGTGTTCAGTCTCTGTTTTGAGATTTTTCTCTTATCTTCAGTTTTCTGCAGTCTTATGATGATATATCAAATACTTTGGGTTGAATTGTGGTCCCCCAAGAAAGATATGTTGAAGTCCCAACCCCTAGTACCTCAGAATGTGACCTCATTTGGAAATAGGGTCTTCATAGGTAATCAAGTTAAAATGAGATCATTACATAGGCCCTAATCCAATATGACTGGTATCCTTCTAAAAAGTGGACATTTAGACACAGAAATGGGTACACACAAGGGATAGATGATATTAAAACACACAGAGAGAATTCTATGTGAAGACAGAGGATTGGAATGCTGCATCACATGCCAAGGAGTAGCTGAAGATACCAGGAAATAGAGAAGCATGAAATAGATCCTTCCCTACCAACATCTTGATTTCAGATTTATGGATCCCAGAAGGGTAGGACAATACATTTCCATTGTCTTAAGTCATCCAGTTTGTTGTACTTTGTTACAGCAGCCCATGGAAACTAATACACCAAGATATGGCTTTCATTACATTTTTCTCAACCTATTATACTGGCCAAAACTGTCAGTGCATCATTAGCACAAACTAATTATCTTACCTGGGGACTATAGCATTTTGGAATCTAGGACTTAATGTCTAAAAATTTCCCCAAAGTTGCTAAAGATCTCTTCATGTATTTCTTCTTTTCTCTTCTGAGATACAGCATATGGTAGATCTCTTCACCATGACCCATTTATCTCTTACACTTTTTTTTTTCTTCTTTCTTCTCTGTGTGCTTCAGCCTGGATATTTTCTAATATCTATTTCTAGTTCACTAATTTTTAAGTCTGTTGTGCTTGCTGGAAAAATATAACGATATATTAAATTCTTAATTTTACTTACTGTATTTTTCAGTTCTAGCATTTCCATTTCATTCCACTTTGTAGATCCCAGTTCTTTGGTTATATTATCTATATTTTTATCTTACATATATTAATCATAATTATTTTAAAATCTATATCTGATAATTCTAACCTACGATTCTCTATTTACTGTCTTTTTTGTTTTGCTTTCCTTTTAGTTTTCAGTCATTTAACCTTGTTTCTTGGCTTACCTGGTAACTTTTGATTGAATGCTGTATATTTCTTATAAAAAAATTATAGTGACTCTATATGATGTTATCTTTCTTCAGATAGAGTATTAGCATATAAGCTTGATCCAATTAGGGCTCACCTATTTCAGATTAGTCTTTACATCTTGAGTATAATCCTTTCAGGTATCTCATCATAAATTTTGGAGTGTTCACCAGAGTGGCTCTTACTTGATGGGCTCTGATTCCCCGGTGTCAAGAAGCTGCCAAATTTTGCTAAATTTTGCTAATTTTTTGGCCTCTTCGCAGCAGCTTTTGCATGCTTTTGGAAAGTACTACCCCCACATGCACTACTTTGGAGTAAGCAAGTGTCTTCAGGGGAAATTTTTCCAAAAGATTCAGGTTCACCTCTCTGTAATTTCCTTTTCTATGATATTTTCCCACTCAAATTATGGCTGTCTTGATAACTCTGGACTCCATGTTTTGTCTCCCTAACACTGTGAGGTTGCCAACAGCTCTAGGCTATTGGCTTTGGTGCCGTGACTGTGAATCACCAAAGACCCTGAGGCAGGGAAAGCAGCCATAAATGTCAAGTTCACTTCAATGCAATTCATTCTTCTTCATAATCTTGGACCTTAATGCCTCGTTGCCTTAGTTCTTTTCTAATGCTTTCAAAGGGCCACTTTGCCCCTCCCCACACACACACACCCATGCCCAAATCTAACTCTTAAATTTCTCAGTAGAGGGTTTCATCTGATACCACTAATAACATCATAGGCAGAAATAGAAGTGTTTCCTTTTCTGTTGTTGTTTCAATACTATAACAAAGGAGATGATAATTTCTGCCTTGCTCACCCCATGGGAAAATAGTAGGAAAGGAAATTAATTTTGTAACTTATTCACCATATCTTCATTGAGACCCAAATTGTCCCAGGCATCCTTAAGCAGAAAAGAAAGCTGCTCTTATGAAACTTTCATTCTATAAATTTAAATAGATTGATACATAAGAAGTTATCAGAAAATGATAACTGCTATGCCGAGAATTAAAATGAGAGAATGATTACTTTAGACTAAGGGGTCAGGGAAAGGCTTTCTGCGGGGAGGGGGCATAATACTGAAATGGAAATCTCAATGACAATTAGATAACAGTCATCTGAAGACAGAAGGGAGTAACATTCCAAACAGAAGGAAGAGCTAATACAAAGGTAAGCCCCAAGGCAGAAATGAGTAAACTGAAATATTAATGCCAACACTCCTGTGTGCAACTTCTCTCTTTCTCTACTTTTGGGTCTTCCCACCATCACTCCTACTGGAGAATCTAAGAGGAGTCTGGCAGGCCATGGAGACTAGAAAAGGTAGTTTGCAGACTCTCATTCCTAGCAGTAAAGAGCAAAGGTACACTTTGGCTGAGAAACAACAGTTAAAAACTAGTGCAGTCCATCCTTTTGGCTACTGATCCCCTTCTACACATATTTAAACTTCTAAAATAGTGACAATAACAATATTTACACTATATGAGATGCAGCCATTCTTTATGCAAATGAAGATAATCTCACCTTCTCAAAAAAAAAAAGTTTGACACAAGGCATCATTCTTATCTTCAGGTGATGTTAATTCTATTTATAGTTAAGTCACAATCCTACCTTATTCTGTAGTCTAAAGACTAAATTTAAAAATTAACCATAATCAATGCATTCTATATAAAAGAGTAGGAAGGGAGAAGAAACAAATATTTAATGCATCTAGAACCAGCAAAGACAATATGTTTAACTGTAACTAGTTATGCAGCCATACTCAGTATCGTAACTTTATGGTTCACTACCTATTCCTGTTTTCTATACCTTAACTAGCACCTGAGTTAATTGGAACTCTTTATTTGAGGGTAAACCAACAGTCATTTCTGAAGGGCCTGAATCTTATCTGTATTTGGTGGTTGAAGGTATCTTAACATTTGGGCATGAAAACACTGAGTGGCACCCCTGCAATCTGAGTTTCAGATATAGTCCCCTCTGTCCTATACCGGGGAAGCAATCATTTTCCTCCTCGGTACTCAGAATCAAATTCATCAGTAAAATAACCCTCTTTTTTTGCCTATTGGTTCTGTGGCATAAATGCCAGTTGTCGGCCTCACCTTCCAGTTCAATCAAATTATTGTTTTCTCTAGCAAAGACATCCTTCCATTGAGAAACAAGGCCTCTAAATCAGTACAGCCCAAAGTTATAAAACCAGGAAGTATTACATCACGTACTATCTGAACGCCCATCCTCTGATAACTGTGTGCCCAGGTGGGTCCAGAGCAGACATAGAGGAATGCAGAAGGGAGGGGGCACTGCCACTCTGGAAAAGCTCTGTGATGTTTGTCCTCTGTAGGCCAGGGATGATGGTGGACATGTTGCCAATGACATGGTCTCCCTATTTCAGCGGGGATAATGGGATCTCAGAAAGGCAGGGCCTACATGCCAACTCTCAACTTCTTGAGACAAAGTGGGCATAACTGTCATAGTGGGTAACAGTAACAAAGTTGTACCCAGAGTGTGTCACACAATTCCTGGAGGACCATTAGGGTGACTAATTAATCATGCTTTAGAAATGGATGGACAGCTTACTGTGGGAGTGCTTTGTCTCTATCTTACAGTGTTTATAAACAATTCCTGAGCCCTAAATGGGAATTCATTATTTAAAGAAAGGTATAAGGAAACCTGAATGGAAAAAAATCAGTAAGGATGGCTGAATTTTAACTGTGACTACACTATTGAATCTGGTGTGATCATGGGAAAAAGACTTCTCTTGGGATCTCATCCTTTGTAATTTTAAAATGAGAATAATAAAATGATTTAAATGATAAAAGCTAGTATATATGGAGCACCTACAAGGTACCACACGGTCTTAAACTATTAACATGTATTATCTCATTTACTCCTATTATGAAATGGGTCATATTATTAAACCCATCTTGCAGATAAAGAGACTGAAACACAGAGGCAAATGATCCATCCAAGCTTCAAAAGCTAGTAAGCAGCAGCCCAGGGTCTTAAACCCGCACTTTAAATGCCACTAAGTCATGGGTGAAGCCCCCCGAACCTTGGTTTCAATCTCAGTGGTTTTCTTTCCCAAGTCTGCCGTATGATCTCACAATGGCCCAAGCTGATCCTCAGGAATGACCAATATGAGGGAAACAGAAACCAGCTTTCTGCAATTACGCTGATTGTGTAACTTAACTCAGGTGGACTAAATTGGCTGTAAATTCTTTTACCAGGCATCCATGCCCCACAGGCTTCTGGGCACTAGAACAAAAATAACTAAGTGCATAATGATCACAACAGGGACAACTTGCCCAAACATATCCATGTGCCAGAGCGCACAGAAGAAGAGAAATAATTTCCTGTCAACACCCCTAATCATTCTGAGAGACTACTTCATGATGATTGCCAAAGCAGAAACAGGGTGACGGGTAGGTGGGAAGGCTGGGGGTGACAGGGCATCTCAGAACAGCTTGGCATCATGGGTTTAGCACTGGCTTAGATAAGGAATACTCATGCTCTAGTCCTACTTTGGACTATAAACTGCTGTACAACATTGAATTTCTTGTCATCATCATGGAATATTAGTGCTAAAGGAATCATCATCGGGTTCAAACTCCTGATTTTACAGAGAATATGGAGGCCTAAAGAAGTTCAATCACACCAGAGCCCAACTGTCCTGAATCCCCAGATTTCCCTGTCGTCCACACTGCACCTCATTGCAGGTGCAAGCCCTCCACCTTTCTGAGTATCAGTTTTCTCACATGTAGAATACAAATAACCTCAGATGCTCTAAGTACCCACTATAGGTGATTTAATAAGATCAAATATTTTGGGATGGGAAAATGTTTTTTAAAGTATATACCACAAAAGTACCACTGCTGAGGGTTTTGGGATATAACATTTTCCCTCTCACTGGGTCACCACTTCCACAGTCTTCAGCAAGAGTGCCCTAAGGATCTCCCAAAACAGACCTGGAGTTTAAAGATAGACACACATCATTTAAGGTCAATCAATAGGTTAGACTTAAGAAGGATGGAATGGAAGTATGGAAACTTTTAAGTAGATGGTGGGGAAAAAAAAAAAAAAAAACTTTTAGAAAGCCATTTGGTAAACCACAAAATATTCTCCCCAAGGACAGATTCACTACTTCATTTCTTGCATCATTTAAATCCACACCAGACCAAGCATTTAGGAACACACCGCAGGGGGTAATCTATCATTAGCAAAGGAAGTAAAGGTGTCCTAGGTGGGCTTTGTTTGCTTTTCAGCTTGGGCACAGTTGCTCCTATAAGGCCTAGTCATCCCTCATGGCTTCAATGAGACACGTTTTAAATAATGGCATGTTTTGCACAGATGTTCTCATTTACTGTACATCTAATTTTCTCTCAGCTTTCCATCAAAATCTATTATCAACCAGAGACTGCACCCAGTGCTTTTTGTGTATTATCTCATTTAACCTTTGCAAAAACCATGATGAAGTAGATGCTGTTGTAGTCCTCACTTAATAGGTGAAAAGCCGGAGGCCCAGGGAGGAAGCAGTTAAGTACAGGAACAAAGATCGAAACCAAGACAGTCAGAACTAGAGTCTGCACTTTGCACACCCCGTCATATTGCCTTCCTGTGTTCTGCCCACTGTTTCATTATCTCAAGCTACAGTTTCAAGACACGTGTTCCAGGGAATGAATCTTTCAAGTCACTTGCCAAGTGTACAATACTATTTTTACAAATATTTAAGAAACTCTCACGTTGATGAGAAATTAAGCTTTCTCTGTATGGCTTTGGAAGGAAAACCCAGGCTCAACGGCTAAAAAACATCAAGAGTCAGATTTCAGCCTAATGTGGGAAAGAACTTGGTATTCATTGGAGTGGTCAAATGAATGAAACTGGCTGTTTTGTTAGTATGGAAAGCAGATGTTATTGTTCAAACAGAGGTTATCGGGGACCATGTGTCATATATTGCTGCCGTGGGGAGGGAGCTTTCTGTCCTGAAGCCCCTCGAGTTATGGCTATTGTGAAGTTTTACAATTTGATAACCAACGGATCTGAGTCAAGGATAAAATGAGAATATCCTTTGTCGAGCATGGACTTTTGCATGGGTAATTCCATGCTGATTGCGACCTAGCCAATTTTCTGAACCTATAGTTTAGAAATGAAATAATTCTCATGTCTTAAGGAAATGAGTTCCTCTTGGGCTTGCTCTTCCTTAAAGCCGTCATGCCATCCCCTATCTGAAATCTTCAAAATTACCAAACTCAAGTGCCCCTTCCTTGTGGCCCATCTCAAATCTCACCTGCTTCAGGAAGCTTCTCTGGGCCATCTCAGGCCTTGACAGTCCCCACTCCTTAAACTCCCGCCACACCTTCTTCTCTGACAATACATTCCTGGTTGCAAGGCAAACACTATAGGAGTAATCTGATTGCAGAAGAGTCAATGACCACACAGAGCAAGGAGAATCAAGACAAAATTTCAGAAAGGAAAATGTGGTCTGAGCTAAATCCTAAAATACTGACTGCCAGTCCAGGAGGGGCGGAAATGCAGAGGTCTGACCATCTGATGGAATCCTGGCAGTTAGCACAGAGGCTGCCAGAACATTGTAGATGCTCAAAAACATTTATCAGAGGAAGGAAGGAGGAAGGGAAGCAGGAACGGGCAGAGGAAGGGAGAGAAGGAAGGAAGGAAGTAAGGAAGGAAACCAAAGTGGGCCAGGCATGTTTGTGTAATGGTCAAGAGACCAGGCTCATGACAACAACGTGCATCTGTGTTAAGCAGTGGGTATTAGAACAAGTGAGCAGTGTAGGTTCAGATTATAAAGAGCCTAGAAAGCCTGGATGAGAACTGGAGACTGGCTACAGAGACATTTATAATGTTCTGAGTAGCCTTAACACTGTTTGTGGCTTCTTTATTACACTGCAAGTCATGTGAGAGCATAGTTCTCCACTTATTCTTGATATCCTCAGCTTATTTAGCTGTGTGTGTGTGTGCGTGCGTGTGCTAATTGCGTGAAGAATAAATAAGCAAATGAATAAACCACTGTCTGCTTCAGTCATTCCAGAGACAAATTGATTTTCTGCTCCTCGCCGACATTCTGGTGTTAGCCACAGTGTTGGCCTCTCTCTTGTGTACAGGATCCAAGATAATGTGAACATTTCCCCAACTTGGGAACTACAAAGTTAAATTTAATGAACTTTCCCCTCCGGAGGGTATTTATCATTAGATCAATTTCACCTCTCCAGTGCTATTCCAAAACCCCCACTCCCAAGCTACACTGTAGCCAATTTCCAAGACTGAGTCATGTTCTTGGATGTGAAAGGAAATGGAAAGCTTAATAATCAGAGAATTTTTCAATGTACACAGTCTCTGACCAATCAGTTTATTAACAATGCTTCAGTTCCTTTTTTTTCTGACTAGAATATCATTAAATCGATTATGTTTCCTTCAGAAGATGTACATACTGAATCTGAGTTTTGTAGAAGAGTAAGAAGGGGTAAGGAGAGAGATTTGGTCAACAGGCGTGAACTCAAACATTGTCCCTGCCACTTACTGACCCTGCAATTTTAAACAAATTGTTTCTAAGTCTGTTCCTTCACCTGTAAAATTATTGTTTTTTTAAGATTTTATTTATTTGACAGAGAGAGACACAGCGAGAGAGGGAACACAAGCAGGGGGAGTGGGAGAGGAAGAAGCAGGCTTCCCACGGAGCAGGGAGCCCGATGTGGGGCTCGATCCCAGGGCCTGAGATCGTGACCTGAACCAAAGGCAGACACTTAATGACTGAGCCACCCAGGTGCCCCGTAAAATTATTTTTTTAAAAGATTTTATTGTCAGAGGTAGGGGGGGAGAGAGAGAGAGAACACAAGCAGGGGGAACGGCAGAGGGAGAAGCAGGCTCCCTGCTGAGCAGAGGGCCTGATGGGACTTGACCCCAGGACCCTGGGATCATGACCAGAGCCGAAGGCAGATGCTCAACCAATTGAGCCACCCAGGCGTCCCTCACCTGTAAAATTGTAAGAACAATTCCTACCCTACATTTCTGTACTTTGTAGTAGCAATATTTTTGTACATTACTTTTGGCTATATATGTACACATATTTTAACCTAAATATTAATAGATTTTAATCAAGAATAACACTGGGGGTTTTTTTCCCTCTATGGAAATAGACCTACCTTCCCCAGGAACGCCTCTAGCCCTGAACATTTCTAATCCTATTCTTCCATTAGAATGTAACTTTCTCCCTTGCCATCCTTTTAGGGTCCAACATTTGGCTAAGATAACTTTTCAGACTAATGTCTTGATAGAACACTTTTGTGATAGAATATTTCTATTTTTAACCACCAAATTCTGGGTATCTTACCCTTAAGAGTATATTTAATCTTAATATTCTTAAACATTATTAAATTGGTAAATCTAAGGCTAGTAGAAAGCTACTAAGAAAGACCCTTTGCACTTGAAAGTGTTTGGGGGTAGCTTTAAATTCCTTAAAATTTCCTCTGCATAAGTAACTAACCGTATGATGGGCTAATTGTGACCTTGTCCCTGGGGCTAAAGCTAGTAAGATGCTATTCAGCAGAACAAGCATAAAACCCTACATTTAGGTTCAAAACATCAATTTTTACAAATACAGGATGGTGCTTGTTTTGGCAATACTCACCTGCAAAAGATGTGACAGTGTTATGTGACCACAAGCTAGAGGTATTTAAAGTGCTAACAAAATTAGGTCAGTCACATTTATACATCTATGAAGCCAATAATGTGATATAATCTAAGCTGACTCTGCTATGATGACTAGACATATTTGGAGTAAGGGTAGAATTTAGGATGCCTTAACTGCCAAAACAAAACAATGGAAGGTCTAAATATTATCTCAAACGTGACCCACCTGATGCAAATAGGGATTTCTAGCCTAGAGAATAGAAGGTTAAAGAAAGACACAAATACTAAAATAGCTCTTAAAAGAAAAAGTGAGAGAGGCATATAGTCTATGACTCCAAAGGACATAACTAAGTTTACTTGTTAGAAACTGTGGACATGCCCAATTTGCTGGATGCAAGAAAGAACTTTCTAATAGACTTATTTCTACAAGTTCTGGTATAGCTCTTTGTACATGATGGAGGGAGGGAGGGAGGGAGGGAGGGAGGGAGGGAAGGAAGGAAGGAAGGAAGGAAGGAAGGAAGGAAGGAAGGAAGGAAGGAAGGAAAGAAAAACATTAGTTGTTCTCTTAGCTGACAGCTGGGGTTGGTCCTTCTACTCTAAATTGATCAGGATTTCTTATCAAAACCACATAATCTGCTCTTTTTTCCAGGAAGTTTCCTCAAACACCACCTGGCTCACCTCTGTTTTAAAGAGACTCTTTCACAATCAAATTCCATTTAGAATTTATTCTATGTCTGGAGAATAGGCCATCACAAAATTGCTCATTTTCCTAACTGGAAAGACAAGTTTGAGATTTCTCATGTATATTATATCTCACATTTTTTTCTAATAGTAATGTTAGACATAACACCATTTCAATTTCTGGTAGCAATATATGTACATACACATACCACCTTCCCATAAAATTTAGCCAAAATAAGAAAAGATGGAGCCATGAAACATAAGGATTTTTAATAGAATATTTTTAAACCTTAAATTCCCCTTCATTTCCAATATTTGATATACCTCTGTTGAGATGCTGAATTTATTTGTGCTTTGGGCTTTTACATGGTATGGTTCTAAGTCTAATCAGAAGTTCCTGTTACATTTAAAAGAATTTTCATGGTATTAACCTATTTCTAAAATTTTAGCCTATTCAAAATACAAAGTGGCCATTCTATAACAGTCTCTTAATTCAACTTGGAAAGTAATAGGTCTTATTACCCAATATCCCTTTTTGGTGGGCCTGATTGATTTGTTTGCTTTACCTAACTGCGGATCTAAGAACAACCTGGAATCTGGAGTCAGGAAATCTGGGTTTGAGTCCCAGGTCCACGGACTTGTGAAGGTGTGACCTTGGGCAATTCTCTGAGCCTGTTTCCTCCTATCTAAAATAGGATGAAACTGTTACCCTTGCCTACCTCTCAGGCTTATTGCAAAATTACCTGATATACCTTACATGAACATGCTTAGTGACCTGTATTTCTAAATAAGCGTAAAGCACCATTATCCTTGCACAACTTCATAGACAAACAAAAAACATCCTCATTCTGTTGTCAAGGAGCAACCCGGGATTGGGTTCCTTCCCAAATTCACAAGGGCTCCAAAGAAACAATTACTGCTGCGACTGCTGAGTAGCCAGGGGTATCCCAGAGAGATGGCAATAGGAGCATGCTCCATTGTTTGATTGAGTAAATAGTCATTAATGAATTGAAGTATTTCCCAATTTGCAATAATATATCTCATACACTTCTGCTTTCTCATATTTTTAATCACTACACACAGTTGGAAGTGTGATTTGTTAATATTGTTCCTATGCGTGCTTTGTACACCCTGGAAATCTGAGAAAGATCCTGAAGTGCAAGGTCAATTTTAATGATCCTGTGCATTGTGGCATCATGGATGAACCAACGGCAAGGGGGTCATGCCACTCTGAGTTCTAATCACAATACCTATGGTAAGCTTAATAAGGACTACCTGAAGATGTTCACATCCTAATCTCCAGAACCTGTGAATAGGTTACCTGCCATGCAAGTGGAATTTTGCAGATATGATTGCATTAAGGATTTTGAGACAGGTAGATGATCCTAGATTTTTCCAGGGAGGCCCAAGGTAATCATCAACATCTTTATAAGAGGGAGGCAGGAGAATCAGAGGTGTAATGGAGATTACAACTGAAGCAGAGGTCAGAGGGACATGGGGCTATGAGCCAAGGAATGTGGACAGCCTCTGGAAGCTGAAAAAGGTGAAGAAACAGATTCTCCCCTAGAGCCTCCAGAAGGAACAGAGCCAGTCCTGCTGACACCTTGATTTTTGGCTCACTGAGCCTAATTTTGGATTTCTGACCTCCAGAACTATAAGAAAATAAATTTATGTTGTTTTTAAACCACTAAATGTGTGGTAATTTGTGGCAATAGGAAACATATACTAGCTTTAGAAAAATGTTTTTATCTCTAAAATAAAATAATTGAGTTAGATGTTCTCAAAGGTCCTTTTCAATTCTGACATCTTACAGATAGATACCATCTACCCAGGTCTGTTTTTTATTGTAATAAAGTTAGCAATTACATAATTAGTGCCATGCTGCTTCTAGAAATGGGCTTATGTCTTTAAGTTGTCTGTTTTGCTTCTAGTTTGTTGTATTTGTATATGGAGGAAAATAATACATGCTTACGTTTCTTTCTGGGATAAGACAAGGATGAAATGAATGAATAAATGGAAGAAAAGAGAGTTGGCCTCAAAGTCAGACATTTGATCTCTAGAATTGCCTTTGCTAAAGAGGATCTCACTTCACACTTCTCTCTCTCTCTCCCCCATTAATTTCTTAGCACTGCCATAAACTGGTGGCTTCAAACAATAGAAATTTATTCTCCCACAACTCAGGACAGTAGAAGTCCAAAATCATGATACCAGCAACACCAGTTCCTTTTGGAATCTTGGGAGGAGAATCTGTTCCACGCTTCTTTCTAGTCTCTGGTAGTTGCTAGCGAGTGATCCTTGACCTTCCTTGGCTTGTTGCTGCATCATTCCAGTCTCTGTCCCTCTTCCATCACATGGCCTTTTTCCCCAGTTTGTTTTCTCCATGTCTTTGTTTTCCCTTCTTAGACGGACAGCAGTTATTAGATTTAAGGCCCACCTTAATCCACTGTAACCTCCATACTAGACAGGATTCTTCAGAGAAATAGAATCAGTAGGTTGTATATAAATATACAAAGATTTATTATAAGGAATTGGTTGATGTGATCATGGACACTCACAAGTTCTGAGATCTGTAGTTGGAAGCTGGAGGTACAGGAGAAATGTTTGCTATAGTTCTAGGCCAAAGACCAGCAGGCTACCAATCCAGGAAAAGTCAAAGTTTCAGTTCAAGTCTGAGGCAGAAAAAAAAAGGATGCCAAACGTAGAAGCTAGTCGGGTAGAAGGAATTCCCCCTTATTCAGGGGAGGGTCAGCCTTTTTGTTCTATTCAGGCCTTCAATTGATTGGATGAGGTCCACCCATATTAAGAAGGGCAATCTACTTTACTTGGCCTATTTAAATATTAAATTTATCCTAAAACACCCTCATAGAAACACCCAGAATAATGTTTGACCAAGTACCTGTGCATCCCATGGCCCAGTCAAGGTGACACCTAAAATTAACCCTCACACTTCATTTTAACTAATTACATCTACAAATACCCTATTTGCAAAGAAGATCACATGCTGAGGTTCTAGGTGGACATGAATTTCAGGAAGACACTATTCAGCCCACCATACTCTCTCCATGTCCCAATCTGTGAAGTGAGGGCCTGGTCCCTGAGCAGAGCTTCCCATCCTGCAGTTCAATCAGAGAATTCTTCTAGAGGTTTGATGCAGGTCCTCCATGCAAGGAAGAAATGTTGGAAGATGCTCCCATGAATGGCACTGGACAGCTTTCCTTACCACTGACCCTCACTGTGGCTTCCCTTCAGGAAGGAGTATCATGAGTCTTCAAGAGGAGACACAGCTCTGCTTTTCCACAGCTTATTTGATCACAGGAACCACCCCCCTTTATTTTTCTTGGCATACCTATGAACATCTCCCAACTCAGAATTCCCTGAAACCCAGTATCAGAAACACTGGACAACAATCTCCAAGGACTCTTCAATTTCCAATAATCTGTGGTTTTATCAATCATTATTTCTCCAACTTCCTTTTAAAAACTAAATTCCTCTTGGACTACCAGTGTTGGTTGAAGCTAGATTTATTATAATGTTACTTAAATATAAATAAAATAAAACTACCTATAAATCCCTTATGCTTCTGACTCTTAAAGAATTGTAAAACCCAAATATGCAAACTGATTTCAAAGAAAACCAATAAAGTCAAAATTAACATTAATTTAACATGATATTGTTTGGATGGAATTTTATCACTGCTCACAACGCATATACAGTATGTTCTGTTCTGGTGTGCTTCCACAAATCTATGAGAACATGCCACAGTGATCTCATCCTCCCACCAGTTTTTTTCTATGCAAATTCCAGAAATTCTGTATTTACACAGCTCCCAGTAATGCCGTTTACCTTCTTACGAAGGGAACACACCACTTATATATTTCTTATATCTCTGTTCTTATTACTGGTAAGCATTAGATAGTTCTTCATATCAATGCAATAATAAACACAAATAGACACAGTTGTAAAAACTGTGGGTAGATTACAAGGTAGCGAAAAGATCCAGAGTGTCTGTCTTTTCTTTAGGTTATCATCATTAGACTAGGATAGAAAATATATCTATATACACATATGTTTTATATATATATACTTTTATACATATAGTATATACATAGTATAGTATATATAGTGAACAAATGTAATATAGTAAACAAATGCAATAAAGAACTTGCAAACACGAGATTGTTTACAGACCTAATTCCTTAGAATCTAATTTAAAAGTGCTAACTATAGATGCTTGTGGTTCTCTCCCAACAACCTCAAACTCCTTCAACAGAGATCTGCTCTGCTCTTTGCTTTCATTCTCTTCCTAGGGACCAGGAAGTCAAACATGCATGAAGGTGATGCTCAATCACAGGCCCTTGTCTCTAGTCAGATCATCATGTCCATGAACTTTCAACTTAATGTAGAAATCTGTGTACAACTAAAAGTGCTGTATGACTTCTGCTAACTCAAAATTTAACCTTCAGAAAGAAAGGAATGAAGCCTGATGATCTCCCCAGTTGACTCTTGGAGGATGCCCTAACCATAAACAAATTTCATTAATTCAAACTAACTGGGCTATGAAGAGGCTAGTATGAATTACAGAAGTCTGAATTAAATTTTCTTTTTACTAGCAAGGAACAGAACAACTCAAACTAGCGTAACAAAGTGTTAAGAGGCAGAGGTCCTTAATAGGCTGCTTTAATGAACAGGTAAAAACAGTTTAAAATTAGCACAATGATTGTTTTCTTGCAAATTGATTCTCTATTCTATTAAGCATTTTAATTCTCTGCAATCTTGTTTACCCCAGTAATTTGCTAAGAAAACCCTTTCTTTCATAGCTAGAGTAGAAGCAACATTTAGCTCAGGCCGGTCCAAATGAGCAAGAGTTTCAAATTAGTAGCATCTGATTTAATTAGGTTTTACTAATAGCAAGTCAGGAAAATGCATTAACTGGCTTAGCCCACTAGGGGTTCTCTTTGTGTGCTGACGTTAATTGCTGCCGTTTACTTCATTGCCTGTTGCTTCCCTCCCCACTGCCTTCTTGTTGACAACAGTGTGGGGGGACTTTGTGACAAACCTCACTCAACAGCACCAGGATTCTCAGCTCTGCAGATGGTGTATGAATGGTGATTTAGCTGTCAGTCTGCATGATGAGATTAGAGGGTCACCAAAAGGCCACTCTGGCCAAAATCATTGCTACCTTTTTGTACCTTCAGCAAGTGCTGAAAGAGCCATCAAATAGAGATAGCCAACTTGAACATTACTTCTTGAGGACTTTTAAAGATGTTGTGCTCTTTTGATAACATCATAGGACTTTTCCTCTCCTCCAGCCATTAGCCACACATTTAATGTACATGAGCTTGGTCTGTACTACTTGTTTATATTCAAGTTCATAAAGGCATGCTTTGTCTTTTCAACAAGAAGTAACTGAGGACAGAGACTATTTTTCCTCATATTTTTGCCCAACCCTCACCTCCATTTCAATTCCTTAGCACAGTTCTGTGCAAATAATAATAAACACTAAAAATCCACTGATGGGTAGGCAATAACAATCTACATACTTCAACTTTAAACAAGTCAAAATGAATTGTTCATTAGCAGTTTTTGTCACCCAATAGACAGTGAGGTCCTGAGGGAACAGGATACGGGACAGGAAAGTTTTGAAGGGATGTAAAGTTTTCTGGAATATGAAAGGTGTAAATGAGCATTTAGGAGCCAGGAGAAAGGAGATTTGATTTGGAAAGAAAGAATAACATTCCCCTAATTCCCATTTTGCTTCTGGCTAGAACTACTCAGATGCCATGGCTTATCAGACCAAGGCAAAATGTCTGAACAAACTCAACTCTTGTTTTCTGTTTTTTGTTTTTTTCCCCCCACCACCAATTACTCTCTGAGAATACAAGGAGGAATTTCTCAGTTTAAAAGAAATGTTTGTAGTACCCAGGCCTGGGTATGAGGCAAAACACATCAAATAACATCAAATAAAACTCAGGAAGTGATTTCAAAAAAAGAGGATGCAAGCGAAACATCTGTTTCAACCCTATTGGCAGGTAATGGCCAGGCAACTTAATGAGAAATTATTGTCTTGGGGTATACCAGTCATTCTCATTCCTCAGCTCAATAATTAAATGTTCAAGGAAACACTATTGACCAAATATAACTTGTCAACAAGCTCCCCTGCATTTTTATAGAGGAGAAAATGGTTTCTTGGTTGGAATTATTTGATCAATTGAGGAATTTTTAAAATAATGAGTCTATTTCCCGGAAACAAAAGTTTAAGGACTTGAGAATCACTCTAAATTTTGTTTTGTTCACTGAAATCCCAGAACATGGAGAAATAACTGGGACAATAAGAGAATGTGGACAGGTGGCAGTTTTCCTAGAAACAGGGGAGGGATCTTCCCCAAGCTCCTCCCCTCTGCCTGCACATCCATTAGCCTGAAAAGAGGGTACCACAGCAGAAGCCATCGCCCCCTCAAGAGGACCTGGAATGTGTTGCTGGGAGCCTGGGTCATGTTCAGTGGAAGACTTGGATCCTTAGCCTCTAAATACCACACATGTAACTTTAGAAAAACTATTTAGCCTTGCCACCTCTATTATGGGGTAAATGCTTATATCCCACAAAAATCTGAATGTTAAAAGTCCTAACCTCCAATGTGGTGAAGGTGGTGTCTTTGAGAGATAATTAGGTTTAGGTGAAGTCATGAGAGTGGAACTCTTATTGTGGAATTAGTACCCTCATAAGAAGAGGAAGAGACACCAGAGCACGCACGCGTCTCTCGCTCTCTCTCCACATATACACACTAAGGAAAGGTCACGTGAGCACACGGCAAGAAGGCCGCTGTTTTAACTTCTGTTATCAGGACACTTATTTTCTGATTACCCACTCACTCTACCATCATGTTCTGTGCTCCTACCAGGTGCCAGCTCCTATGCTATGGAGAAGGTGATGTAACAGTGAGAAATAATGTTCCTACTCTCAAGCAGCTTTCAGTTGGCAAAACCGTGTCCTGCAGCTATAATAAAGTGAGCTCACTGAGCTCCCTAATCTGAGAAATCTTTTTAAAATGGGGGAGTGGTTCATGAATGTATAGTATTATGATATGATGTATAGTATTATCTTGCAGAAAATCAAATTATTGGAAAAACGTATATTAGGAGAAGTTATTCCAACCAATCACCAAAAAGGCATCTCCTCCTGAACATAACAGTAATAATCTTTAGTAGACCTAAAGTAATGTTTATTTTATTTTCCTCTGGTTCTAAAAGTACGCAGTGGTCTGAAAGCCAAAGTCCAGTTTGTGGATTTTCACAGCTGAATCACATCCATTTCCTCCCCATTGGATACTAGTGGGCACTGCCATCATTGCTCAACAGTCACCCCAGTCAAACCGGACAGCTCCCCCGGGGAGAGCCAGGAGGGTTAGGTTCTATTTATAGCAAGCCTGAAAAAGAGCACCTCTGAAGTAGAAGGTATTCAATGAAAAGACAGAAAGTTGGAGTAGAGGACCGACCGTGAAGGCTCTTTCCAATCCCAGATTCCATCATTCTTGGAGACTTTTGGCTCATGAAATGTAACAGACATCCTAGCTAGGCTGTGAATAGAAGCCAGGTGTTCTCATTTCCAACTTGAGATTTTGTAAAGCAGGCAATGGTGGGTCTGGTATATAGCTCAAGAAATAAAATACTATTGTCTTTTAGTTCAGGGAAAGAGTTTATAAGGCAAACAGATATACAGGTTAGCAAACTATTTTACCTAACTCTGCAAAGCCTCCTCTAAGCCTCAACTTATAGGATACAGATATACACAAAAAATGTAGAGGCAGTCGTCACAAGAAAGCTAATGACAAACCCTTGAGAGAAGATTGGGTCCTTAGAAAACACCATTCCCTTCCAGTTAGGGGGCATGGGAGAGGGAAAGACAGCAACAACCTCCCCTAACCTCTTTGGGCTTTGGACAGAGACTAAATAGAGACATGGGACAGTTTTAAAGCTGACTGGATGATGGCCTTTCTGTGATTAGAATGTTCACAGGAGAAAACTTTAAAAAAAGGCATAGTGGCATGACAATCTAAGAGCCAGTTAAGAGGTATTCTAAATCTTGATGATCCAAAGAATAGGCGCAAGTTCAAAGGACATACTTGCAACCGTTGAGGATATTGGGGCTCAAAAGAATAAGACCTCTCCAGCTAATCTCTGACCAGGACAAGAACCAAGAAATATACTGCTTATGGTTGTGCTTTATGAACAATTCATAGTTTCCTAAGGGAATTCATATTACATGGAGGTTAAGAGCATGAGACTTGAAATCAAAACGGAATATAACTCTCTATTAGCTGTGTGCCCTTGTCTCATTGAGACTCTCTTGGGCTTAGTTTTCTCATTTTTATAAGAGATCAATAGAGTCTTCAGAATATTGTTGTAAGATAAAGTGAGATAATATATGCAGAACTCTTAGCATAAATTTAGGTACTTATAAATACAGATCTGGATTTTTACATTAATTTGAAATAATAATAATATAGAAAACAATTTTAATTCAAACCTCTTATACATGAATAAACCATGATTAAAAGAGGACAACTTGTTCAAGAGGACATAGCTAACACAGCAACGGAAAGAATCAACAAAATGAAAAGACAACTTCTGAATGGGAGAAAATGCTTGCAAATGCATTTGCAAATATATCATATATCTGATAAGGGATTAATATCCAAAAATACAAAGAACTCATACAACTGAATGGTTAAACACACACACATACACACACACACACACACACCTGATTTAAAAATGGACAGGATAGGGGCGCCTGGGTGGCTCAGTCGTTAAGCGTCTGCCTTTGGCTCAGGTCATGATCCCAGGGTCCTGGGATCGAGCCCTGCATCGGGCTTCCTGCTCCGCGGGAAGCCTGCTTCTCCCTCTCCCACTCCCCCTGCTTGTGTTCCCTCTCTCACTGTGTCTCTCTCTGTCAAATAAATAAAATCTTTTAAAAAAATTTTATTTTAATTTTTTTAAATGGACAGAATAGACACTTTTCCAAAAATGACCTACAGATGGCCAACAGGTACATGAAAAAAATGCTCAACCTCACTACTCACCAAGGAGATGCAAATCAAAACCACAATGAGATATCCTATCACACCTACTAGAATGGCTGTTATCAAAAAGACAAGATGTAAATATTGGTGAGGATGTGGAGAAAAGGGAATCCTCATGTACTGTTCATGGGAATGTAAACTGGTAAAGCCATTATGGAAAATAGTAAAGAGGTTCCTCAAAAAATTAAAAATAGAGTTACCATATGATCCAGCAATTCCACTTCTAAGTTCTTACCTAAAGAATACAAAAACTCTAATTTGAAAAGCTATATGCACCCTTAGGTTTACTGCAACACTATTTACAATACCCAAGATACAGAAACAACCTAGGTGCCTATCAATGGATAAATGGATAAAGAAAATATAGTACATATGTGTGTATATATGTGTATGTATGTGTGTATATATGTGTATGTATATATATGCAATGGATATAGATTCATATATATGAATGTATATACATGTAATGGAATATTATTCAGCCATAAAAAAGAATGAAATCTTGCCATTTACAACTACATAGAAAGAACTCAAGGGCATTATGCTAAATGAAATAAGTCAGACAGAGAAAGACAAATACGGTATGTTCTTATATGTGGAATCTAAAAACAAAAACAAAGAAACACAACAACAACAAATCCCCCAAAAACCATGCTCATAGATACAGAGAACAGATTGGTGGTTGCCAGGGGGGAGAGAGAGTGGTGGTGAGGGGTGAGCAAAATGGGTGAAGGGCATCAAGAGGTACAAACTTTGTTATAAAATAAATAGGTTGTATGTACAGCATGGTTACTATAGTTAATACTGTATTGCATATTTGAAAGTTGTTAAAAGATTTTTTAAAAGTTCTCATAAAAATGTGTAACTATGTAAGGTAAGGGATGTTAACTAGAATATTGTGATCATTTTTCCATGTATGTAAATATTGGATCATGTTATATACCTGAAACTAATATTATATGTCAATTATATGTCAGTAAAAAGCAAATTAAAAAAAGTAACACAGCTAAGAAGTCTCAGAGACAGGACCATAAGTCTTTTAATTTGGGGCCAGTGTTTTTTTGGGCACCATCCTCACATATGTTGGGGTTACTTACACATCTTAAACATCCTTTATTTTCCTTGGATCTATTCCCATAGCTTGTTCTTTCCCTGAAGGAACAAGTTCCCAAAATGTGCTACCACTCTACAAAATAAGACTTCTGTCAAGAGTAAGTTCTAATTCTCCAAGACTCTGGGGCACCTGGGTGGCTCAGTCCGTTGAGCGGCTGCCTTCGGCTCGGGTCATGATCCCAGAGTCCTGGGATCGAGCCCCACATCGGGCTCCCTGCTCAGTGGAGAGCCTGCTTCTCCCTCTCCCTCTGCCTGCCTCTCTGCCTACTTGTGCTTTCTCTCTCTGTCAAATAAATAAATAAAATCTTAAAAAAAAAAAAAAACAACTAATTCTCCAAGACTCTGTGATCTCTTAGCCTGTTTCATCATTTGACCCCTAAGATCAAATGTGTGTGTTCTAGCTTAAGCTTTCCCTTATTATCCTATAAACAAACAATGGTCATTCAGTACAACTTTAGATGAGTGCTTTCATATTTATCTATTGGTATTATCTTTTCTAGTATTAATAACTAAGGCTTTTAATCCCTAGCCCCATCAAGCTATGATCATGAAACGATAGAACCATGTGAAGATAGCCCTTCACACTCCATATCACACTCCCAGGGAATATATCAATGGATCAATTAATCCAGGACCTTGGATGAGTCAATAGAAATTCTTGAGTTAGAATCTAAATAGGAAATTTTATGTTTTTAAATTATTTTTCTTGTGAATTTTTTTTGTTAGGATTTTATTTATTAGAGAGAGCACAAGTAGGCAGAGCGGCAGGCAGATGGAGAGGGAGAAGCAGGCTCTCCACTGAGCAGAGAGCCCAGTGCAGGGCCCAATCCCAGGACCCTGGGATCATGACCTGAGCCGAAGGCAGACGCTTAACCTACTGAACCAACCAGGTGCCCTGTAAATTTGTTTTTATTGAGATAGGTGATGGGTTGGGAAATGTCACATGAGTTATGCCCACCAGGTAAATGCCCAAAGAATAGGAAATTTTAAATGGGAGGGATGCCTAGGGATGTTGGGTACCTGTCTCTTCTATCTTTATGGGACCAGATGACTGAAGTGTCAAGAACTCTATGCTCTGAGCCAAGCTGAAGAGCTGGGCAGGCAGAGGAAGAAGAAAAATTTCACTCCCAGAGGAGGGAAAGGTTCAACCTCCTAAGAATTTTTGATGGTTTAATACCTTGGAACACAGGAGTTCTTTGGCCCCAGTTGTTTGCCAACTTATTATCCCATAGAAGTCCTATAACTATACTAACTCTATGTAACAAGGACTATCCCCTTTACATCAAGCTTCAAGATAAGGAACTGTCTTGGGTCTCAAATAGGAAAGAAAATTAAGCCATTTGAATTCTGAATTACTTATGCAACACTATAACAATGAACTTGACATCCAAACCACTCAAAGATAAAAATACTTTTTTTTCAGTATACCTTGGCTTGTGAATTAATGAAGTCTTGCTCATTGTCCTCATTAATACCAAACTTTACAGAGATTAGTATCTGGTTCAATGATTCTAAAGATAAGATTCATACCATTCATTGCATCTCTTTCTGAATCAGACATATATGAGCCTATGCTTACAATGATCAATTCCAATGAACCACACTTCATTTCTATGTGACTGTGTCCTAAGCCGCATCTGCAGCCTTGGGTCATCTTGAGTGCCAGTGTCCTATTTCCAACTGTGCATTAAGCCATTGAGGATAATCTGTTGTCACCCAAAACTAATATATTTAATATTAAATTTTATTTCATTTTCCAAATCACTTCATATCTTACAGTAGGCACTATACAAATACTTGTTGGCTAAAACCATAAAATTCTTCCTCTTGATCTTGATATTACCATTTATTGCTTCATCATTCCCCCAGTTCACAAACCTCATGCAAGTCATTTTCTTTGACTCTGCCCTTTCCACGAACCCTCAAATCCAATCAGTCACCAGTTTGTCAAATATTTCTTTGAGACACATCTACTTTTGTCAACACCCATTCAGGGATCTTATTATTTTATGCCTCTTTATTGAACTCCCTACTCTGTTTTCCCCCCACATTTTCTTTAATCAATCTTTTTAATCTATAGTTGCCAACCATGGTTTTGACAGCAGACTTCCCTTTTCCCTAATACTTAAATGTACTTACATGTAGTGAGTTAGAGAGACAGAGTGGGAATTCCACCAAGCAGAAAGGCTTCAGGACTCCTTCATCCCTTCTTCCACCAGAGATGACTTTTCTTCTATTTTACATGTTGGGATCTACATGAGTTTGCTTTAAAATTTTATCTACTGGCAAAAACAAGTTAGGAATCAATGGCCCATGTGTAAAAGGCAACACTCCTTAGCCTGGCATTTAAGGCTCTCCCAGTCTAGCCCCACACAACTGTTCAATTATAACTCATTTTATTTCTCTTTGAGTTTTCTCTTTAATTCTCTCATTAGGTCTTAGGTCTTCCCACCTTGCTCGCTCATGTCTCTTACCTAAATGCTGTCCATCTGTGGTAATCATTAGTAGTACTACCATATATTTCTACTTCCCTACTCCTCCAATGCAAGACAGAATTGCTTTTCTGAGGTTCACATGAGGATCTGGCCAAAGACAGTGTAAGTCACAAGTCAGTTACAGAACAGAGCATTAATTGCCTGTTTTGGACCTTCTGAAAGTCTACCTTGCTCCTGGTACTGCAACTAGTTATACTCCAGATAGTGGTTGTACCAGCAGCCTGGGTCCAAGAGCGAGGGAGAGATTGAGCAGATCTTCCAGCAATGCAGAGTGAGTGAGAACTAAACGTTGTCTTACGCCACTAAGATTTTGAGATTATATTGTGTTGTTATGAGCTTTCCTAAGCAATACACTATCCTTCTTCAAGGACGGACTAAAATAAAATCCTTTACAAGGTGATCTAAACCATTTTATTATTGACTCTGCACTGTCTACTTCTGCCAAGGAAAAATGCTTCTCAACGAATTATATCAGTGGCATATTAAGTAGCCACTCCGTAGGAACTACAAAAACCTGTATAATTATTTGTACACGTTCGGCATGTAAAAAATAGGCTGCCCCACATTGTTATGCTATAAATGTATGTGCATAACTATCTCCCACATTCACCATAAGCTCTTTGATTTGAATACACCCTAATATGTCTCAGGATGGAAAGAGTATTGCTCTCTGTGCTTCTTCCCTATCCCACCCAACCCCAGTATATTTATCCAGATGGAATTTGTTTAAATTAATACCAATGAAATTGCTGAAAAGAAAGGTAATCTCATAAAACTACAAGTAAGAAAAAAAAAAATGTGCAGCCTAAGAATTAAGTATGTGTGGGTGTGAGAAGCCTAAGAGCCTCAAAGACTTTACATACTCACTATTTATTTGTTCACCACTGGCCACCTCATCCTCTCCTGTCTATAACCTCCTTGACTTGAGACTAACCGACTGCATTTTAAGGTCCACTAAAATATGGAGTAGAGGATGGTGACCCCACTTTGCCATCTCACATACCCACTGTCTGAGTCCAAGGCTGTGTCAACTTCCTTTGTTATATAGCTCCCAAGGATGCTTAGCAAGCATTTACTTCTGGATTGTTGGAGTTTTTTCAATACCCACAGGTATCAAGTTGAAAGAGAAAATTGGTCACTGCCCAGAATTACTAACATGAGTTGCTAGTAGTTGATACTTACTTTGTACTTTCAGTGTGCCTGGCATTGCTGCAAGCATTTTGCATGTGTTAATTTAGTCTAGCATGGTGGTGGGTCAGACTGCCAGCACTTGAGTCCTTGCTTTTTAATTACTACCTGTGTGACCCTGGGAAGACAACCTCTCTGTGTCTCAGTGGTTATATATATGAGGTGATCATAATCGTACCTACCTCACAAGGTTGCTGTGGGACTTAATGCAAGTAGTACATGCCTAGATCTTAAAGCACTGTCCAGGACACAGTGTTAAGCTCAGCACATGCAGGCTATTTTTGCTGCAGTGGGCCAGTCAGAATGTATACCCAGGCCTAAAAAATGTTGCAGGTGGAAGTCACAAATGTTAACATCAAACATTGCAGCTCTTAATATGTCAAAAGGGCTATCAGGAATTGGCTATTGGTGCCCATTGAGATGGGGGAACTGGTTCCTGACAGATTCCTGCTGCCTGGCTATTATGCTGCTCCTGTTTTGCATTAGAGTTGTCCCCCCCACACACACACACACACACTCAAGAGATAACAGGATATATTTAACATGTCAAAGTCTCTCATCCGGGACATTGTGGAATATGAGGACCGCTGTCCTAGCATTTGTTCCCCACCAACAGAGGCTAGGCCACCCCAGATAGAGCTTTATGGGAATGTCCTACCACTGTTAAACAGCATAAGAACTAATATAGTTCTCTAGAGAAGAAGAGATGATGGGAGTCTGACCTGCAATAATTGTTTCTAGAGCATAAGCTATCGTGAGATAGAAAAGACAGACTGTGTGGCAGGTCTGGGCTCTGGAATCCTGCTAGGATATACTCCCAGGTTGCTGTGTCATCCAGCTCTGTGGCCACAGCTTGTCAGTGTTTCACTTCTCAGAACATCCATAGGAGGCAAATCAGAAGTGATCAGTCCAACTTGGACAGGTGGGTTGCAGACTTTGTCCATGCAAATCTGATCATGGCAACCTACCAAAGACTGGCCTGGGAGGGAGGGAGAGAGGGAAGAAAAGCCATCTCCCCTCCTTCTGAAAGACCCAGCTTGGAAGCTTGCTTCTCCTTCTGCATCACTGCCAGGAAGGTGTGTGAGGGGTTCTCTGAATGCTAAACGGTAGACTTAATAACCAACTTGGGGAGTTTGCAGTAAGAAAGCAGGAAATATTTTTGCAGTGCTTCAACATAATATTTATATTGTCAGTTTAACCATATTATCACTGTGAAAAAAATCTAGAATACATAAAAAATAAAAATATTTGTAATCTTGACTTATAACCTCAGTTTTTCAATTGCCATTCCATGTTATTTTTCCCCAAATATTTTTCTATGTAATATCTTATCTAAGATTATAACGTTATTTAACCTCTGCTCCCCATGCTTGAATGATTAGATTGCTTCTAATTTCTTAAAATTGCAAAGACAGAGAAATATATTTGAACGTAAATCTTTATTGTAATTTCTGCCTATTTGCTTAACGTAGATTTCCAGAAGATTTTGAGTCAAACAGTATGAGTATTTTAAAAAAATTTATATATTTTTTATATTTTATATTCATATTTATATTATACATATATATAGCCCCATATTTTTGTATTCCTTTTTCAGGAAGGGATTTTATATTTCTACAACTGTGTGAAAGAGGCTAGCTCTTCCTAACCTCTTAGCCTTAGTTATAGGTAGGTAGGCAGAGATATTCGTTGACTTAATATAGGTTTTTAAAATCTTAAGCTAAATTTAAAAGTAGTTGAAGATTCATCCATATGGAACAATATCATTCATGGCAAAATGCCATAAAGCTTTAAACAGACTCTAAGTGATATTGGAATTGAGGGGGATAGAAAAAAAATCAATGAAACGAAAAATAGGGAAGACTTCAAGAAACAGCTAGTCTTAAGCTGAATCTAAAATATTTGTTCAGATACATAGAATATATGCATACTTGGGGAGGGGGTACACTTAGACAAAGAAGCTAAAACAAGCAAGAAATATTGGCAGCGGGGCAGGGGAGTGTTGTCCTTACAAACATTTATTTCCACAATTGTCATTCAAGTAATATTTACTTGATGCATATTAGGTACCTGGCAGTGTGCTACACGTTGAAATCGCAACATGAATAAAACACAGCTTTGGTCTCTGAGTGAAAGAGCCCCTAACTGTCCTCCCTGCCTCCAAGTTCATTCCACCCCAACCTATCACTAACACTACCATCAAAGTATCCTCCAAACTATAAACCTGTTTATATTATACCCTGCTTTTAATCCCCAGATCATTTTTATAGGGTTGGAAAACTTCAGTGGCTTAGGCACACTTTAGAATAAACTCCAAAGAACTTAGTGGAGTTTTCACGGCTTTTCTCCATCTGGAGGCTTCCTACTTCCCCTCCTAACATCTAGCCTCTCTCCCTCTCTTTCCAGAAATAAGCTTCTTTCAGTTTGGTGAACTGGTCAGATACAAACTCTTTACACAATGTCTAGACTCCTGGGATTCACACATACTGTTCCTCATCTGAAACATCTCCCCCTCTACCACACACTTTTGCTCCAAAACTTTCCACTTAGCTAACTCCTGTTCATCTTTTAGCTGTCAGCTTCAGGAAGGCTTACGTTGGCCTTGAGTATGGGTTAAATTGCCCTGCTATGTATCCACTTCCCCTGGTATAACTTTCATCACGTTTTATTGGCATAACTTCTTTTCTCATGGCTTCCTCAAGACTCTGGGTTCTGTAAATGTCAAAACTTTGTCCTTCACATTCACCCCTAAGTTCCTATACATAGTAGTTCCTCAGTAAGTATTTGTTGAACTATTTTGAAGTGAATCTAGTTGCAGGGGGCTGGGTTGCTGCTATCATTCAGCCTGAAGATTTAGACTATTGAATCATGGAGTCCAGCAGAACCAGCATAAACCCTAAACAGAAGAGAACTCAGGCTCAGGTGACTGAACAGTGGCATGTCAATATAATAATAATCTACAAGATTTGAGTTTTCAGTTATCTTACATTAAGTAAGTCCCTACTGTGTTATCGCAGACTAGGAATCAGGAGACAAGATTTAAACTGGGAGGCTTGGAAGTCAGGTAAATTTAGATCCATTGCTTCTCTCTACCACTTTCTATGGGAGTTTGAGCAAATTTCTTAGCCTCTCTGCTCCTGAATCCCCTCTTTTGTAATGGAGAAGCTAATGTCTCTTTCCAAGGATCATGAGATCAAATGTATAGAAAACTGAATACAACTCCCAAACTCTCATATCCACTAAATATTCATTTCTTCCCTCTCGTTCTCAGCTCTTCCTCTTACTCTCTGAAGAAACTTGGACAAATCACTTCTTCCAGGGTCTTCATGCTCTCTGCTGTAAAACTAAGGGATTATGAGAAAGCAGTGGTTCCCCAAACTGGTCAAACTCAAGCATCATCAAGAGAGCTTTGGCTGAAAAACTCCAAGAGTGGACCCAGAAGTCAGTTTCTTTCCTTATAAAGTTCCCCAGGTGATCCTGCAGCAGCCAGCCCAGCCCAGAACTGCAGTCCAGTATCATGGAAACGCTAGCCTTTTCCAGCTTGAATAGGCAATAGTTTCATTTTTCTTCCTACTTCTCACATGGAAAATGTTTATGTAATAAATGAGAATAGGACTCACCTGGCTGGCATTTTTTTGTTCCACCAGACCAAAACTGGGCCGTAATTGGCAATGAAGATCGGCTCTACGTGTGTGCATGTCTGTTTGCATGCATGTTTGCATGTTGGAGGCAGAGAAAGGAGAAGTATACAAAATTTTTTACTTGCCTCAAACACTTCCTTTGTTGACTGGCATGAGCTAGACCTCCCAACAACGGAGGCACAGCAGGATGGAGCAGTGAACTGCCTACAGAAGGCTGTTCTTAAGTTGGAGAGAAAGTAAAGGAACCTTTAGCCTTCTGCTATTATTTTACTACACTGGCAGCTTGACCAATGATCATTGCCTTGTTAAGTCAACACCAGAAGATATGGTCATTATGGACTCACAGAACCAAGAAAAGACAAAAATCAAGACCAGTTCAGAGGCTGGTTGTTAATTTAACAGAGAGTATGAATGGAACCAAAGCCCTTGAAGAAAAAAAGGAAGTTGGGTATCCACCAGATAAAACAACAGAAAACACAAAAACTGAATGAGGCATGCAAGTGATTCAAAGCCTGTAGAAAAATCTGAACTCTAAGCCAGCTGAGTTATATAGCAAATTCCATAAACATTTCGTGAGCCCAGATGTTATGATAAATTGATGAAAATCTATTAAGACATAGTCTATCCCTTTGAAGAACTTTCACCCTATAAAGAAACCTGAGAAGAATGGTAATTAAGGACACACTCTGTGCTACCTGCATTACCCATGAAATCTTAACTTCTTAACAGCCCTGCATTGTGGATATCATCAGACAGGTTCAATGGCTTGCCCGATATTCAGAAGTAGTATGAAGAAAGCTGGACTACCTCTTTATTAATAGATGGACTGTTTAGAAACATCATATGTTATACAGAAGATATGTCTAAACATTTCTTTCTAGTGAATAATCAGAGTTCAAACACTCACCAAAGGACTATTTCATTAAGAATCACTAAGCCTGATGAGTTTCTCTGTGACAGCACAGAAACTTAATGGTAACTGGAGTTTTAAGGTCAAAGATTTTGATTCTTGAAATGCCATTGCCATTTGGGTATTAACCCTAGAATTAGTCCCTGCCAGCCACATGAATCTGTTCTTCCCTCTTCACTGAGCCAGAATAAGCAAAGAACTTTCCCCTTATTTACACCCACATGTTGGGTAAAATGACAGTCCAAACTCCAAAGAGTCATATGAAATGCTAGCTGGGCATTGGTGGGCAAAGGCTCATGCCAAAAGTGCTGGAGCACTGGAGACAAAATTCACCCAGTGGCTCCAAGAACAAAAATCCACATATTTTCTTTCTTCCTTTACCAACAAAAAAAACTATCCCAAAATAAACAGTCTATCTAGGCTAATAATGGACAACCAAGTATTCACTACTCCCCCAAACCCTTTTTAAAAGTCTCATTGCTAGAGCTGGAAAGAAATAGAAATAATCTTTGTGTCTGATTGAAAACAGGTTTCCTGATTCTCTTGGGCTTCCACGTTTAACAGCTCATTCCACAAAAACAATCTCCCTTCTCTGCTTGGCCTAGAAAGTTTCTGACTTTACTGGTGCATTTTAACACACAGACTGTCCCCCTCCAATGTGACCTGTCATCATTGAACTTTGAATATACAAATCCCAACCATCCACTCCCCCAAATTAGCAGAACACATCTCTCTGTTTTGTCTCGCATTAGATGGTCGCTACTGAACTTGAAAAGGTTGCGTCTCACTTCCTGGCATCGTTGGACAGGTTGCAAATCATAACCACGCTAATTAGCACATAGATTTCTGGGTTTTAAGTATGCCAGGCAAAGGGAGATGTAAGGTAGAAAGAGAAGGGAGAGGAAAGGGTCACTCAGGGGAGAAAATGGAAGGGAGGGAGCGTGTACAAAAGGAATTTGAGTGACGTTGTTTTATTCTCCAAAGCAGATACCCCAGGGAGGATTAGCTTCAGGGAAAATCCTTCACTGTTATCCTTACTTATTTGTTACACAGGAATAAATATTCTCATTCTTTCTTATTAGATCCTCTTTTCCTCTTCTTCTGGATCATGGAAACACAACAGGTTTGGGTAGGTACTGAATTAAATTATCTCTGGCCTTGCTATCAACTGCAATCAAGTCAACTGCAATCCTATCCATTACATAAATGAACTAGAAAAAGTAGGTCTTTAGAAAGTTTTGGAGCTAAGTTTTACATTTGTAGCAAAAAAAAAATAGAACACTACCATATTTTTTTAAGTATACAAAGGTGTGCATATACACACACATATAATGTGTATATACATATATATACACACATATAATACACCTATGTATACATATATAGATATATGCACATAAATGTATACATAGAGATATGAAATGCTTCCAGTCCCCCAACAAATAAAAAGGGGCTTTGTTAGAGAAAAAAAAAATTCCCCACAGCAGTCCTTGAAAGTGAAGGCTTATTTCCTTGTGCCACCAACTCCTTCCTCCCTAAAGCCTCAGGCTAATGCATTCTCTAATTCAGAATATGCACGCATTTATCAGAAAAAGCAGACTGTATGTCTTGTTTTCAAACTTTGTCTCTTTGCTTTCTCTGTCCTCCTCCACTACCCCCCTCCTCCAGCCCTTCAAATAGCTCTGTCCTAAATGAACCTTCCAGGCCGGTCTGATGTTAAAAGGGAAATGTTTATCTTGGAGTGTAAAGATAATTGACAATTAGAAAAGAGGACGCTTTTAGCTCTTGGTCAGGGCACTGCGCTCCTGGACAAAGTGCTCTTTTCTTTGAGGCAGGGTGGAGTGCTGAGTGACTCAGGCAACGATCTGTGCATGTTTACACTTAGGGCCTACCAGAGTCAAGGACTGGAGCTTTCTGGGGACAGATTTCCCTACCAACTGGTTTCAAATAATATAACTCCTAAAGGGCAAGATCAAATTGTTCCAACTCCTCCTGGTGAGGAGTTCTAACTTTTCCTCCCATGTGCTGGTTTATGGAAATTGACTTGCAGAGTTGAACCCACACATGACCCAGGTTTTTGTTTTCACCACCCACCAGAAGAACATGCTATAGAAAGAACCAGCTTTCTCCCTGATTCTAATCTGAAGAGTTAGAAAATTGAGGGCATTTAAAAACAAAACCAAAAACTATTATTACACGATTATCTCAAATGTGGTTTGTTCCTTTATAAATACATTTTTATTTTATACAATTTTTATACTACTTTCTTTACAAAATCCACAGCCATTACTCTTCCCAATAAGTGTACTATTCTAATGTGTTTAATAAGCTTGTTTTTAGTTTTTATGTGTTCTTAAAATCAGGTACATTTTATATAAATACATGTATTTTAAATTTTCTATAAAAGTTATTAAATTACATATCTCTGCTTTTTTCTCACTGTATTTTTAAGGTCCATTTATGACATTTTGTGTACATGTAATCTATTGCTTCTGTCTACCAGCTTATATCTCAAATGCTCTATGTTGCCCAAGTCCAGAAATGACTGAATCTACCTTTCAAAAGAAAATTAAAAAATGGTGATTTGCTCTATCATATATTAAGACATACTACAAACCCATAATAAAAAAGTACATTTAGTGGTCAAGAACAGACATATAAATCAATAGAAATCCAAGAGACAAATGCCTACATATATAGATATGTGTGATATATCATAAGGAGTGCACCATAAACAATGGGATAAGGGGAGATTGTTGAATAGGTGATGGTGGGAAAACTTGCTCACTATATATGTAGAAATAACTTGGTATTTAACACCACACTCAAGATGGACTACAGATGAATTAAAGGCCTCCTTGTGAAAGGTTAAAACTATAAAGTTCTAATATGGAAATATGAATAACTTTGTAACTTAGGAAACCCTTTTAAAAGAAAATCTCAAAAGTGGAAATGAAGACCAAAAAATGTGATTTATAAATAATTAAGAATTTCTGTTCAATGAAAACCACAAGTGACAAAGCAAATTTTGAATTTAATAATTGGGTAGTAAGAAATTGTTATTGCTTCTTTTCACTTGACCTACTCCAAAGTCCAAAGAATACTCATTCACCCATTCTGTTCAAAATTAATGAACATATCAGCCTTCATTCTCTCCAAGCTCTGCATGGTTTTAAAGATAGTGACTGAAACACCTTATCTTTTCAATCTAACCCAACTAGTAGCCCCAAAAGGGAAAAGGGAGTCTTGGAGAGTTTCCTGATTATTAAGCAAAAATGTGTGCATAGAGATATTTTACTTGTTTCAAAGCATCAGAACACATAAACTCATTTCTTCCCCTTCTGTCTCAGGCCTGATACTAAGCATGCATGGAATTCCTTAGATAGTTCCTCTGAAAGAATTCTGAGCTTGCAGAACTAACAGAGGTTAGGAGTGTGTTGGCAGGGGAGAAATGGCTAAATTTAAGACCAGTTTTGTCCACACTTTCAAAACAAGGATGCAGGAAAAAGTGCATATTTGCTATTTAAGGTAGCAACTTCTTTCCAAGCTTCCTTAGTGGCACTTGTAAAATAAGAATGTGTTCAATTATAGGCATTGAAAGCTAGAAGGGAGCATGAAAGACCATTGATTACAACAAGGGAACTGTGGTGAAGAGTACTCAAATGACTAGTTAACTGAGCTAGGCCCAGGACTCACAGTTGACTCTTTGCCCTGTTCCATGATTCTCTGACTGTATTAGTGGGGGGGATTCAAAGTGCCATGGTGACCTCACAGTGTTGCGGTCAAACATTTCAAATTCTTAAGGGAAACAGCAATTGTTGACATCTGTCAGAAACTACAAAAACTACTAGGCTCAATGCAGTTCAGTTTCATGTGTTTTACTCTTCTTGAAGGCACCGTATCTTAGCGAAGCTGGATTTTCATCTGTTCCTGTGATTAATAGCAAGTACCACACAAAGTCAATGTGAAACAGGAAATAAAGGTGACAGCATCTGATTCCAAGGTTCGAGAATTTTGCAAAGCCCAGCAAGTCATTATAGTTATTTAAGAATGAAATTAAAATTTTTAATATATATATATGAAAAATATATATAACTATTATATATATAGTAGTTTCTCAAATGGCTATTAAGTTGTTAGGACATAAGTTGTATTAAGTTGCTTGGACCTAACTACTTAATAAACAGAAGCTTTAGCTCTTTCCTTTGGCCAAGGACACTGTGTTGGGCTGGGTTGGGTGGGTGGGGGGGATTGCTGAGACACAGAGAACAAAAATCAAAAATGTTTTGCCTTATTCTTTAGTCTGTCAGAAGGGTAACCTACTCTATAGTTGCAATGGTGCCTCTTCAGAGCCCCTTGAGACTTGGGATGGGGGATCCTGAGGACTCCCATCTGAAATTCAACAAAGAAGGTTCTTATCTACCTGTTTAACACTTTGCACATATCCATAGCCTTTTATTTGGAGAAAAGTTTGAGGAGCTGGAGACAAATAGATAGAATCCACACGTATGGTAGACAGACTGAATTGGGATTAGGAGATGAATAAATTCCTCTTATTAAAAATGTCAGAGTAAAGCATGATAAATTTACTCCTGATCAAGAAGAGGATGCTAAAAACACAACACCAAGGAGTACAAGAGGGATCATTAAAAATAACCCTTAGTAGCTTCAATGGAAACCTTCCCAGGCTTAGCTTCAACTTCTAATTTAGTCCAAGTTTAAAAGTATCTTTTGTTTTAGGGGCCCCTGGGTGGCTCAGTTGGTTGAGCCTCCAACTCCTGGTTTTAGCTCAGGTCATAATCTCATGGGTCGTGAGATGGAGCCCTCAGTCGGACTCCACGCTCAGCTCAGATTGAAGCTTGAAGACTCTCTTCCCTCCACCCCTTCCCCCACTTGAGCACACACATGCTCTCACTCGCTCTCTAAATTTTTTTTTAAGGTATCTTTAGTTTTATCCTAAATAGAAATGATTTAGATTCAAACTCACTAGCCCTTATTGACCCACAGTGTGATGTGTTAGTCATTTCTGTGGCTGGTATTAACTTGTTCGAAGTCACCTAGACTTGAAACTTAGAATTATTTTTGCCTCCTCCCTCTGTCTTACTCTCCATCATTACTTCAGGCTCTAAATCCTATATGTTTTATCTAAACAGTCCCTCTCTCATCCACCCTCACCCTGCTTCTTTTCATGGTGAGACAGTTAGCTGAAGTAAGGATGTGGTGCTAATTTTTTTTTTTAAGATTATTTATTTGACAAAGAGAGACACAGCAAGAGAGGGAACACAAGCAGGGTGAGTGGGAGAGGGAGAAGCAGGCTTCCCGCTGAGCAGGGAGCCCGATGTGGGGCTTGATCCCAAGACTCTGGGATCGTGACCTGAGCCGAAGGCAGACGCTTAACGACTGAGCCACCCAGGTGCCCAAGGATGTGGTGCTAATTTAGCCAAATAAAATTACGGCTTTTCTGAAGGGCAGGTAGATAGTTATAGTAGTGGAGTAAAGGAAGAAGCTATGGGTGCCATCTCCATGCAAGCGGTATTTGGGGCAGCAAAAGAAAAGGTCAAAAAGAGAACTCAGGAGAATACATATAACAGCATGAGAAATAGTGACCCCATCAGGAGAGACAGAAAACCAGTCACCCAGAAAAAAACTATCATAGTTTAGGATCATAGAAACCAAAGGAAGAAAAGGATTGACTTAAGTTTCACACTGTATTCATAGATCATGGCAGTCAAGGAGAAAAGGAAAATACAGAGAAATAGAATTTCTGGTCTAAAACTACCATCCCATTGAGGATAGAACATAGTCACAGAACAATTTAAGAGTAATGCAGGAGCAATATCATCTTAAAGGCAAAATATCTATACATTGGGGCCAACAGCAGGGATGAACAAAAAGGTACAATTTAAGGTTTCTATTATTTCTACATTCTTTTAAAGCGTATTACTTGAGCTCCTTTGAAGCTATTTATAAGGTGTTTAAGATATGTATTTTGATGATGAGGAGGTCTATGGAAGCTTACCATACATTTATACAGTGGAGTTATAAGAAGGCTTATGGAGTCATGGAATGTTAACACGCACCAGTTCTCCCAAGATTTTTGTCATCCAGACACTGCAAACTGGTAACTTACAAGCTATTTCTAGGCCACAGACATTGTTCTTTCACTCAAGATTGTGTTGTTTATTATTTTGATCCTTCTACCAACAATTAAAAATAAAGAGATTTTACATTAAATTCTTTATTTCTAACTTCTTTTAAACAATCAGAAGGTGCCTCTGTTGTGGACCAGCCTACCGACATGGCAGCAATCAGCAGCAGATGAATCATAGTTGCCCCGGCTGAAGGGGGCCCAATCTGGCCTGATTCCTCATTGGCACTCCTGGCCTGGTTCTTATAGATATTCTGGTTTGCAAGCCTGCTACAGTGCGATCCGCACATTATACAGATGAGGAACATCGTGGAATCCAGAGTAACAAAAGAATCAAACAAAAGAAAAGACACTTGCTCAAAACCCATGGCTTACTAGAGGCAGAAATTGCCCCAACCTAGAATCTCCCCACTCCTACTTGGGGATTTATGGAACTAAGACATTGTACAATGTGACACACTAGGAAAAGTCCTAGAAGAGAAATCATTCCATTCCCAGGTCTATTGCTTATCTTTGGGTGGGTGACCTTTGACAAGTCTGCCCAAGTTCCCTCATCTATACAACAATGGTAATGGCATGTGCCCTCCTTCACTGTACTTACAAGAGAATAAAATATTTTTAAAATGTTCTCTAAAAATAAGGAAAACAGTAATTTTTACAACACTGGAATTAGCCAAAAGTCATAGGTTCTAGGGCTAGTTCCTCCACAAGCTAGTTGTATGACCTTTTACAAGGATTCAAATGCAAATATTTTATTTTCCAAGATCTTTGCCAGACTAATCTCATTCATCATTTTTTAAAAGGTTTCTCTTGAACTAAAACCTTTACTACTTGGGCCAAACCCAAATGTGAATTAAACTAATAGAGAATAAAAATGGGCTATTGAGCTGGGTCTACTTTATGGGCATGTCAGAAGCACACAGAGATGTTGATAAGGTACTGTCATTTGAAACCTCAGCATCTCCCACCTTGGCACAAAGCAGACCTCATCAAGAGTAGAGATCCAGGGCAGAGGTTGGAGAAGAAAAAGAGCGAGAAATGACTGGAGAAGTGCTTCCAGGGTGCTGAGTCAGCCAGAAAAGAGCATCCAGCTGAGCTCAATGGATCTTTTCTCAGTTACCTGGAGTGTTGGCTGGAGCCTGCTTGGCAGTGCCTCCTGGGAAGACAATTTTTAGTCCATCGATTCATATCAGCTGGGCAGTTTGCACTGGTACTTAGGCACTCAGACAAAAATGCCCTTAATCACTGGCAAACTCTGGGACGTAGAGAGGGCCAGTGACTCAATCAGCACCCCAGGTCTGCCTGAAGGAGAAGGATGGTCTAGAAAGCTCAGAGTGTCAGTCACTGAGAATTCACAGGAACTAAGCCTTGACTTTTCAGGCCAAAACTTTAAATAATCCCTAATTTTAGGGTCAGGAACATTCTACCTTAAGAGCACTGAACTTTTTCTTTTACCCTCGGTCAAAGCAAGAGCAGCTGGGGAGCGGGTTTTCAGGGCACTGCTCACGCGGTACCCTGGGCATATCCCTGTGATCTCTTCTAGGCTGACTACTACTTATCCCAGGGTGTGCATCCTCTAGGGAGCTTTTCCTGGCCTCCTCCTCTCTATTGGGATCCAGCCCCTACCCTGTCCCTCCTCAAAATTTCGCTTATTTTCCACTATTGTATCACCTTCACAGCATATTGTAACTGCTGCTTCTCTTATTTACCTCCTCGATAAGATTCTTTGAGACAAAGGTTCTATTTGATGATCCATCTATAGCGTCTAGCATATGAAATCCCATTAAATCCTGAAATGCTTATGGAGGGAAGGAGGTATAGGTGACTGTTATGATGAAAGTGAGCCATGTTTTGACTGAGGGAACAAAATGGTGTAACCAAGCTGGTGACCAAAGTCCCCAAAAGCAGTACTAATAGCAGAATCCAGTGTCTGCAGGATCAATACAGTTGGAGGAAAAACTAGTCCTAGAAAAGAGAATTAAAAGGCCTTTGGTCTTACTTTCGACCCCATCACACAGTAACTGCCTAGTTCAGGGCCAGACAACATGTGCTAGGCTTCAGCTTCTTCATCTGAAAGTCTTCAGAGGACAGGCGAGATCATTAATGTACAGGTATTTTGAAAGCTTAAAACGTCCTATGAATACAAAGGATTATTAAAGTCTCTATCCCCACTGTGAAGGAATTAGAACTACTTCCTCTCATCGATGTGTGGCTCCTGAAGCCCTTTGATCAAATAAGGGAAAAAAAAAAAAAAAGAATTATCTGCTCCTTGCTTATGAAAATGCTTTTATAAGATTTGTTCATGAAGTTCATGAAACACAGAGATTGTATCACATTTTCATAATCATCAGGATGCCTTAAGCAGAGAACATCATAGAGTCCTCAAAACATAATCATGTTGGCTTTTTAGGAGAACTTCAGAAAGGCCAGATAGGATAACCCTAATTTACAGATGGTTAAACTGAAATTCACTGAGGTTAAGTGACTTGCTCAAGACTGTATACTTGGTAAACATCTAGAATAATGCTAAGCACAAGTTCAAAAACATTTATAGAAATATGGTGCTGGAAAGGGTCTAAAAAGTAAACAATTCCATTTCTGTACATACTTAAGGAAACCTTTCTGACAGAGGGTACATGTAACAGCTGACAATCACTTAAACACCCTTTATTTTCCAGAAACAAAATGCTGTCCCTTTAATCTTTCATCTCGGGAGCCAGTTTACTCATGGTATAAAAAGAAAATAATTAAAATATATTCTATAGGTTTTTAAAGGATGAAAATAGATAATGTGTATGAAGTGCTTAGCAAGGACAATTCCTGGCACATAGTAAATATTCAATAAATGTGCGTTCTTCCTTATTACTCTTACTCATAATTTTCTTTAATCTGCTTGTGTTTCTGATTTGCTTTTTCTGGATTCTCTCCAGCCACTTGCATCATTTTGTTTCAGATTCTTTGACTGTTTCAGGTGACTAGAGTGAAATCTGTTTTCATGATTTTCTAAATCATCCTTGGTGGAGTGGAAATTATTGGTCTTAATCTCTCTCTGCATCATAGAGACTTAGCAATGTGATGTATTGACAACAGCTGAGTCAAAGACAAAGCCCTTCCAGAAAGCTGGATTTTTTTCTTCCAGAATCTGAAAGCAACCTATTTGGCAACTTGCCATTACAATAGCATGACTGTGTGGCATCCCGCATCCTAAAAATGTAGATGAAATTCTTGTGAAATAAAGTTTTACTGTGACAACTGATTCTGATTTGAAGCATACTACGTGAAGTGTCTTATGTTAAACTCTTCGAGTGTGACCCAGAATGTGGGCAAGACCACCCATTGGAACGTAGAAAGAAACTATTGGAATCTGAACTTATGTATTAATGCACTCTCTTCTAGGACTTTTATCTTTAGCGGGTATTTAATGTCTGTAATATATTACTACAGTTGCACATGTACAGAGTTTCTTAGTAAATATGCATATATTTGGGGGTCTGTGATAATTTTTATAGGTAAGGTATGTAATCAAGGTTTTGAAATCAATGGTTTATAAAAATCCTGAGATTAGCAGATGTTCAAAAAGTTCCTATGTCAAAATCTTCACCACTATCCATAAAAATAAAATAGAAAAGATGTCATTTATAAACTAATGTTGCCATTTTACTGTTCAGTATGAATTTGAATTTGATAAAATTAGTTCAGTTGCCTAAATCTCTACTCTCTACTCCTTTATAAAACCTAGTTCAGATTTATTACAATCATTGTATAGAAAAATGGGTGCAATATGTTACCAACATTCAAAGTAAACATTCCTAAGAGCTGATGGAAAACCAAACCACAAATTCAGTGAAGATCTTGACACCCTTCCTTTATAGCAATAGACCAAATCTTAGCCAACACTTTTCACAAATTTTCATGGGACAAACATTGACAAATACCAAGTGCCAGGTAACCAAGTTACACCTCAATTCCTTTAGGCAATCCTGTCATAAGCACGGTTCACTTCTCACTTTCAAGTCTGAGTGAGACCAAATGCATGGCCTCCCCTCCAAAAATGAGGAGACAAACTGTGAAAAATGTCTTCTCCCTGCTCCTCAGCATAGTTAATCACTTCTAGGGATTGGCAGGTATCTGGGGATATTTCAGAGAATTTTCTTCCCCATTTGCAGTTCTTTTTCCTCCCCTGGTGGTTTAGTGTTGAAAGGTTACAGACTGAATGTGTCCTCCACACAAATTCATATATTGAAACCCAACTCCCAGTGTGATGATATTAGGAGGTGGGGACTTTGGAAAGCCATTAGATGATGAGAGTGCAGTCCTCATGAAAGGAATCAGTGCCCTTATAGGAGACCCCAGAGAGCTTCCTTGCCTCTCTATGTGAGGACACAGTGGGAAGATGGCCATGCGCGAGTAAGAAGGAGGCTCTCACCAGACACCAAAGCTGCCAGTGCCCTGATCCTGCACTTCCCAGCCTCCAGAACCGTGACAAATCTTTGTTGTTTAAGGCATCTAATCTATGGTATTTTTGTTATAGTACTATAAACATATTAAGACAGGGAACATAGTAAGGTAAGCCCCAAAGATCTCTACAGGCACCTAGAGACACCAGAATCTTTCAAGATTACTTTGGAGAAAGATACTACCACCCTGACTCCATTCTAACAGTCTCCCTGTGACCAAGCAGGCCTGGCAACCTAAATCATGGTACCCTGTAAAACATAACCTTCCACAAATGAATGTCCAAGGCAATGTTTCTTAACCCTTTATGAGTCATAAACCCTATAGCAGAAATCATTCTGAATGATCACCAAAACATTTCGCTTTCCTTCTGGGCACGAGGAATACTGCATTTCTTCAACTTTTTTGAATCTAAATGGAGCTATGTGACAAGTTCTATCCAGTAGAATGTGCAAAGAAGTGATGGAAGCCATGTCCAAGCCAGGATCTAAATGGTCCTACAGAATCATCCTTACTCTTTATCTCTTATCATTATCTGACTAGATGCAGAGTATCCACTGGGGAATTTTAAAAAAGATCATGGAGACAAGAAGAACACGAAAGAAACTGAGTCACAACCCATGAAAGGAGAAATTGATAAGATGGACTTGATTAAAATCAAAAACTCCGGCTCTACAAGAGACAAAAGAATGAAAAAACAAGCCACAGTCTAGGAGAAAACTCTTGCAAGATACATATCTGATAAAGGACTTACATCCAAAACATACAAAGAACCCTTAAAAATCAACAATAGGGAAACAAACAGCCCAACCAAAAACAGGACAAAAGATCTGAACAGACGCCTCACCAAAGATGGCAAATAAATATATGAAAAGATTCTCAAAATCATTTGTCCATTAGATAATTGTGAATTAAAACAAATATGAAATACTTCTACATACCGATTGGAATGGTTAAAATCCAAAAAACTTACAGTTTCAGGGACAGCTCAGAAAGGGTGAAATCAGGACTGAGACGCTTCTACAGAAACTTCTTTTCTCAAAAGCACCCAGATCTCACAGGATCTCAGATGTTTATGAGGGCCAGCAGGGGAATCCTAAAATGAGAAACACCTGGGTTCTTCCCTCTCTCCACCTGGACCCTGGGTAACACATGGATCTTTTTGCCACGTCCATAGTTTTGTGCTCTCCATAGTGTCCTATATGGTTGGTGTCATATGTTGCATGACCTTTTAGGATGGCTTATTTCAGTTGGTAATATGCATTTGAGGTTCCCCATATGTCTCATCATGGCTCAGTAGCTCATTTCTTTTTGTTGCTGAATGGCATTCCATTACCCAGATGTACCCCATTTTATGTCTCTTTTTGCCTGTTGAGGAACATCTCAGTTGTTTTCGTGTTTGGGCAGTTATGAAGAAAGCCTCTGTAAACAAAAATAAATAAATAAAAATAAACTGACAATACCAATTGTAAACAACAGATGTAAATCAACAGAAACTCTCAGTTCATTGCTGGTGATTACAGCTACTTTGGAAGTCACTTTGGCAGCTTCTGACAAAGCCAAACCTAATTTTACCATATGATTCAATAATTGCCCTCCTAGGTATTTACCTAAATGAAAACGTATGTTCACACTACAACCTGCACATGAAAGTTTATAGCAGCCGTATTCATAATCACCAAAAACTAGAGACAGCTGGGAAATTCTCCAACAGGTAAATGGATGACTAAACTATGATACATCCATATAATGGAATGTTACTTGGTGATTAAAAAAAGGATGTGATCTATGGAACTATGAGGAGACATGAGTTAGTCTTGGATGTGTGTTACTAGGTGAAAGAAATCACTGGGAGTGGTGGAGCACTGCTCGTTCTATGGTTCCATTTGCACCACATTTTGGAAAATACAGAATTGGTGGAATGTTAGTAAGATCAGTGGTTAAGGAGGGATAAAGTGTTGAGTAAGTGAAGCTCCAAAGATATTCTGTGGCATTGAAAACATTCTATATGTTACTGGATGGATGAAATGTGGAATGTGGCAAAACAAACTATATTACAAATGCCTGAAACAACTCTATAGAAGGGAACAGGGGCAAAAGGTGCTGACCTAAATAACTACAAATGAATAGAATCTGCAAGACCAAGGTAAAAGCAACAACAACAACAACAAACATAAGTAATGAACTTTTGCTAATAAAGCAGTCTCCCCGGGGTATACAAACACACACACACACACACACACACACACACACACACATTAACAATTCTGACACCACTATACATAATGGCACAATTAAGAAGAAAATGAATGGCAGTTGGGGGAGCCAGGTTTCTCATGTTGAAGTGGGAGGTTACAAATAAACAAGAGACGAAACTGATTTCATGTGGTAATGGATTAGTGTTCAAGACATCAGTAAGAACTTATGTTTAGTGTAATATAGATGCAGATGGTGACATAAAGAAAAACTTGTATGTTTATGTATATATACATACATTTCTTTGCTCTGTCAGATGATCCTGCAGCAATAGCATACCCAGCACCCAGATGTTATTTTCTATTATCATTGTCAGTAAGAGGCCCAGAGTCTCTTGGAGAAGTGGCTGATTCTAGGACTAGGGCAGGAAATATACAATATGCGCCTGGAGCATCTCCCAGTAGCAGTAGGGATGTGCTAAAACACACACACAATGAAAGGAGTATGAATAAATGAATAAATGAGAGAAAGAGACAAATCTCTTTCTCCCAAATTACAAATAATTTACATAGATACTGCACCTTCAAAACAAGTGTTTGGGCTGCATGTAGTAACTTCCTTTCAAAGAGCACAGTAGACATGGGAAGGGGGTTGGCCAGGGAAGAGTAACTTTACATTGGAGATTCACAACACAAACTACTTCAGCCAAGTGATTAAGGCGATCACCAACAATGATAAGTCATGTTGATGAAATGTATCGTTGATATGCTGCAATGAAAATGGTATTTTACCTCTGTAATATGCCTCCCAAATACCCATAACCCCAGTAAAAAAAAAAGTCATTAATTATCCATGTGGAACAGAACATACTTTCCCAACCTCCCCAACCAAACTGAGCTGGCCATAAGTGAGAAACAAATATTTAAGCCACAGAAATTTTTAGAGTTGTTTGTTACAGCACCTACAAAAGTTGACTAACACAGATTCCTTTGAAAATATGATGACAGACATTTCCTTTCTTCATAGAACAGTGAAAGTATGTCCATACACACAAAAGATGGGGTGCAGATTTCAAAAGCACATTAGGGACCCCATTATAATTTTTGCTGGGATGAATCTAGTAATCAGTATCAACACAGGGTCCTACCTAACCCCAGTGGTGCTTTAAAATTCTTCCACTTCACACCCTTTATTTTGAATAATTTTTATGTGGGGTTTGATTGATTTGGTAATTTCCCTCTCATCATGGCCCAAATAATTTGAAATCCAATTTCTCTTTTTTGGTCTATCATTCCCAGAAGGACAGATGGGTAAAGCATGGCAGGTACTTGTCCAAGGTGTCCAAGGTGTCCAGTAGTGCAGAAACTTTTCCTTCCCACTGGGAAAAACTGACTGTTTAGTGTAGTATTGGCTCACCAGGACCGAGGACAGCTATGTGCTTAATTAACTAAACAAATTTTCTAGCTTCAACCTGCCAACAAAACATCATTTCCAATATGGTTCCTTTATCTGTCCCACTTTTATGTATGCAGACCTGAGTAAGTTTACCAAGTTGTACTTGATATTGAGAAGCAACTAAAAAGCAACCACACCCCAACACTAACATTGCCATGTGTCATCTCAATGGCATAGCCATACTCCCCCCTAACTTCGCTTTCCCCACCGTCCCCTTCACTCATCTTATAATCAATATCTGTGTCGCCACCTCCCTTGTTCTCCTAGCTCTCCCGGGTTAATCAATGGCACCTGGCAGTAAAAGCAGTATTCAAATCAATTGTATAATTTGGCTACATTCAAAAAAAATTGTAGAATGTAATTTTGAAATTTTCCCAATACATAAGCATTTTGTAGAAATAAATGTGCAGGGGCGCCTGGGTGGCTCAGTTGGTTAAGCGACTGCCTTCGGCTCAGGTCATGATCCTGGAGTCCCGGGATCGATCGAGTCCCCCACTGGGCTCCCTGCTCAGCAGGGAGTCTGCTTCTCCCTCTGACCCTCTCATGCTCTCTCTCTCATTCTCTCTCAAATAAATAAATAAAATCTTAAAAAAAAAAAAAGAAAAGAAATAAATGTGCGTTTACTTCTGTATCAGCTTGTTTGTGAATTTTTAATTATTTACTGGTAATCTGAGCAGCTTTCTTAACCAGCAAACACAATGTGGCACAACTGACAGTTATAACTAAATCGTGGTGGCTAGAAGCCCAGGTTTTCCCAGATTTCCTCTCCCTCAAGTCGTTCTTGCAATCACTGGAGAGGTTTATATATATCAAGAATCAGCCAGCCAAATCAGGATCATCCACAGCTTCCAGTCCCCAGTAGCTCCCCAGAGCAGCTGCTCTTAGCTCAATTAGGCTTCTATGCTGGATGCTGCCAGAAGAAATGAGAATGCACCCAACCCTGATGCTTCTGGACCTAGAACCGAGCTGCTACACCTTCAAAAAACCCATATGGCTACTCATCTGGCAGAAGATGACCATTCCTACTTCTGGAGTTGGAGGCTGGGAAGGAGTCATGAACCCGGAAGAGTAAACACTTTTAGTGCTACAACTCTCAACTCATACACACACCCAGTCATCTTTTCCCAGAGTTGCTGGGGCAGACCAACACCCAGCTTCAGCTGCTAGGCTGTATTCAGAACTTCCATTTCACAGGAGGCTTTTTCACAGGAGGTTCCTCCATCCCTGTGCCCACTTATTCATGCAAATGACCACAAAGGAGAGAAATGTCACTTTGTTCTCATTAACTTGACTAGTATGGGTTCAGGCAAGATAACTTGGTAAGTACTCCACTGCACACCCACAGAGTAACAAATAATGGATACAAACTGGTTAAACAATAATAGGACTTTCTGCAAATTATTCATAAGTATTCCTTTTATCTTTTAATTGCCCTTTATATTTTTATTCTAAAGAAAAATAATGCATACTTATTTATTTATGTATGTGTCTATGTTTAAGAATATCACTGGACCCCCACATGCTAAAGAAGAAATCATTATCCAAGGGGAAACAGAAGTCAAAGCTTTTCTTCCAAGTTTATTCATTGTTAAGAGTACATTGTTTATTCCATCTTGATAAACAGAAAATTAGCTTTATCTACATTATGGGATTCTAACCACCAACACTTTGCATTGTCCGTATAAATGATCAATTTCCAAATTGGTACTACTATTAGTTTTATTTTTCAATGTATGAAAGAAAAGATATGAACATGGTATGAAAATATCAGTCACTATTAATGTAATATAAAGAATATACATGAAGCAATTGTCAGAAAAATGTTAGAATTTTGTTCGCCTCACACAAATCATTAAGTATACAATATTAAGAGGTCAGATTATTCTGAATACTAAGATAAGTAAGAGAGCATTGGATTTAGCAATCTCATTCTAATTCATAGTTGAACAGTTAATGGTGTTGGCATATGTAATTAATCTACTAGGAGAATAGAATACATTGCAAGAGACCTTCTGGGTTTTGGTTTGCTTCCAAAATAATTTGGAAAACAATGTAGAAATTTGTATACTCCTTAGGTTTTCTTCCTCTACTCAATATTTACTTTGTAATTCAATGATACTAATGACTTATGTTTTTATAATACCTCATAATTTTTAAAGACTGTCAAATCCATTGTTTTGCCTGGACTTTCCAACATCCCTGTAAGAAAGTAAAGCAGGATTAACACCTGGTTTTAAAATGAAAGAAAAGAAGTATAGGCAGGAGTGACAACTATTGGCAAAAACAACATAAATAGAAAATTGGAGTCTAGGAGCGCCTGGGTGGCTCAGTCGGTTAAGTGTCTGCCTTTGGCTCAGGTCATGATCTCAGGGTCATGGGATCAAGTCCCACATCAGGCTGCCTGCTCAGTGGGGAGCCTGCTTCTCCCTCTCCCTCTGCCTGCTGCTCCCCCTGCTTGTGCTCTCTCTCTCTCTCAAATAAATAGAATCTAAAAAAAAAAAAATTGGAGTCTAGAAATCAGTTCTACAGAATTTCAGTAGATTTTTTTACACTCCTTATCTTCTCTAAGTCAAATGAACCAAAATTTGACTCTGGCTTCAGCTTCTTGAGTAACCTAAGTCAAATTAGTCATCACTCCTAAATCTCAGTTTCCTCATCTATAAAATAGGAAAATTTATTGCAACTTCATTAGGGTATGTAAAATTACCAGACCTTGTATAAGTGCTTAAAAAATATTCATTCTTGGGGCACCTGGGTGGCTCAGTCAGTTAAGCGGCTGCCTTCGGCTCAGGTCATGATCCCGGGGTCCTGGGATCGAGCCCCGCGTCGGGCTCCCTGCTCAGTGGAGGGTCTGCTTCTCCCTCTCCCTTTGCCTGCCTCTCTGCCTACTTGTGCTCTCTCTTATCTCTCTGTCAAATAAATAAATAAAATCTTTAAAAAAAATTCATTCTTTTCCTCTCCCTTTTATTATTTCCAGAAAGCCCCAGTCACACCATCACAGTCCCTTTGAATCTCCAAAAAAACTGCAATCAGTATCCATCTGGAACTAGGAAAATATTAAGTTGGGAAACCATGTTGGGTAGGAAATTCAGTGGGATGAGTTGGTCTGCTGGGAAACACTGACATTTCTCTGAACTTTGTCCTGCCCCAACTCCTTGAGACAGCTTGCTTCATCTGCAGATCCCTTCAAGGGCAACCTATCTCAAAATATTCACCTCCTTCCATCCAACTAGTCATGGGTGCCCTTGGCATGCATCACTTTATTGGCTTGATTAGGAAGGGCATCCTTTGGTTTGGGGCTGGATCCCACACAGCTACAGCATATTTCTTTGTCATTCTAATTCCCAGCTAGACTTCTCTGAGATTTCAAGGTGCCATATGATCAGAGCAGTCAGTGTGGTGCAGGAGAAAAGCAATGGCCAGGATGAGGGCGACATGGGTCAGAACCTTAATCAACATCTAAGTGTTGACTCAAGAAAGCCTTTTAACTCTCTGAGCTTACTATTCTTCATATACAGAACAAAGATGATGAAGAAGTGGTACATCAATCTTTATAATCTTATATGAGACTATGATGCAAAGGGGCCTTGCAGTTTGGGGCCCAATGATGTCAAAGAACAAAATCACACAAAATCTAGTAAAGGAACAAAAGTGGCATAGGGAATCTAAGGTAGTAAAAGGGTTAATAACATCTGCCATTTGTCAAGGTATAAACCAGGGGCTGAAAGACTTGTCAACCAGCCAACAAAAGCATGGGAAGGAGCCCTAGATGAGATGGGTAGATTTGGTGGAGGGAATACCATGAGGAGTGTGAGAGAGAGAGATGAAGGAGACCAAAACTTCAAAGAAATTTGAGTTGCCTGAGGAGAAAGAACCAGGCAAGGGGCCAGGAAGCCCCTTTTGCAGAAAAATATACTTTGGCCCCAAGAAGTAAAAGGTTTTGGCTGGCCTGCTTATTCTATGTCCCTTCTTCCTCCCAACAATCTTGCATTCATTGCCAAATTGTTCATCCTGATTCACCCAAATGTGCCTGGGGGATCTTATGAAAGGCTTTGTAAATGGGGTATAATTTGACAGAGTCTTAGGAGATGAGTAGAAACTCACAGGGCCATTGAACTCCAAGCAGAAGGAAGGACAGAGAGGACCTATTTCATGAAGCACCTCTCCTGTTGCAGATACTGTGCTAGATGCATAGCATGCCTCTCCTATAAATTGTATACCACCACCAGAAAGAAATTACTATCCCCATCTTACAGTTGAGGAAAAAAAGGCTCAGAGAAGCTAAGTAATTTGCCTATATTTACTTGGCTCCCAAGTTTAAAACCTCCTAACTTCAAAATCTATTCTAAGTCCATTGTGCAATTTCTCCTTTCCCACTGCACCTCTCAACACATGCAAAGGCACAGAGTTACAGAAGAATAAGACTCAAAAAGCTGTCTTTGCTTTCTCTGTATAAACAGATGAAGTACAGTTAGTGGGATGTGACATTTGGAGATGTGGTTTAAAAGATAGGTTGAGGCCACATTAAAAGTGGTCTTGGGGGCACCTAGGTGGCTAAGTCAGTTGAGCGGCTGCCTTCAGCTCAGGTCATGATCTCAGGGTCCTGGGATCGAGCCCCACATCGGGCTCCCTGCTTAGCGGGAAGCCTGCTTCTCCCTCTGCCTGCCACTTCCCCTGCTTGTGCTCTCTCTCTCTCTGTCAAATAAATAAATAAAAAAAAATTTTTTTTAAGTGGTCTTGAGAGCTTTGATGTAATCTTGTGGACAAGGGGAAATTGATGTTTTGAAAGAATTGCAGAAGACAGACAAGCTAATAGATAATTAGTCTGGTCTCTGGTCCTAGTGCCTAGCATGGCCTCATGCCTCATTAGGTGTCTTTAGGATATTATAAGATTCATTTTATTCTTGAGAAGGGTCATCATCTAAAACAGGTTTAGGTCTTTCCAGGCTACCTCTGTTATCTATGATTAAATGCCTTTGGGGTCTGTCATCAGGACATCAGGGCCAGAGGTCTAAAAGTATTAAGCCCATTCCCCTAGTCTAAGAGGGTAAGGAATGCAGTTGCAGATGTCCTGCTTGTCTTACCTATCAGACTCCGATCAAGAGAATATTCTCTTTAAATAATGGTTCCTTGGTGGGGACCCCATCAGGAAGTCTCTATACCTAGTAGCGTTCAGAGAGTGTTCTCGTCCCCACTGGAATCTTGGATTCATGTTTCTTTCATGTTTTATGAACCATAACCCCTGCTTTCTAAACCAAGACCAGCCTGTTGTAAGTTCTATTTTTTTTTTTTTTTTTTTTTTTTTTTTACATCGGGCTCTATACAAGAAAAGCAGAAGCGCATGGGGGCGCCTGGGTGGCTCAGTCGTTAAGCATCTGCCTTTGGCTCAGGTCATGATCCCAGGGTCTTGTGATCGAGCCCCACATCGGACTCTCTGCTCAGCGGGGAGCCTGCTTCTCCCTCTCCCACTCCCCCTGCTTGTGTTCCCTCTCTTGCTGTGTTTCTCTCTGTCAAATAAATAAATAAAATCTTTAAAAAAAAAAAAAAAAGAAAAGCAGAAGTGCATGTGTAAAAAAAATAAAATAAAATAACAATAATAGTAATTATGGGACCAGTGCCACATGACAGGCGCAACAACAGCTTTCAAAATCCTTTGAGTGCAGAAGTCTTACTTGTTTTATGAGCCAACACATGGAGCTAGTCTTAAAAATAAAAAATAAGAATGGTTTCTTGCAGTTCAGATTTCATAAGAAAAAAAATTGCATCTTTAATTAAGATTTATGGGCCTCAGTAGGGCCCAGCAAGAGGAGAGAAATGGCTCAAGAGTGTAAAAACTAACAGTTAAAAATGGGGAAATATGATTAAGGGCCTTTAATTCCTCCTGCCTCTTTTACAGGGTTTCCAGTGGCCCCAGGCAAAACCAGGCACTTATTGTCTTTAAAACAGCATTATTCTTGGCATAAAATGTTTATGAATCAAGATGAAACTTGTAAGTAATAATAATATCAACCTTACTTGAAAGGCTTCTCTTGCTAGAAACAATATTTAGTTTAATAAAAAAAATTCTTAAGAGAAAAAATATGCATAAAAGTTTATACGTAAGGAAAGATGTATATAAATTGATATCTTGCCTGGTGTTGGTTTAGCATTTTTCAGTTTTCAGAGTAGCATATGCTGGATCTTGCTAGATCTTGTTAAAAAATTTGAGATGTAGTCAGGGCAGATATTAGGATCTCTACTTTGAAGATGAAGATTCTTTTCCAAAATTTTAGGTTACTTGTTCAAGAGTAGAAAGGGACATAAATAAAAGTTTGATTCTAAGTTCAGTGTTCATTCCACTGCATCATAAAGCTATTCCTCTAAGAATTTATCTGTGCATGTTATTTCTACATCATGTATACATTTTTTAAGTTTCACTAGGGACATTTCTCAAAAATGTAATGAAGAAACCCTAATATTATGTATTTCAATACTCCAAATATTAAAAATGAACAATAAAGGTATCTTGTGTGTGGATATTAAAATGTGATCGTGGAATAATATACACTTAATTTGATACAGGAAATGGAATTCATCAAGTTTCAGCCTACCTCCCTCCTCAAGACATTGAAAATCACATTTGAGAAAAAATCATTCCAAAAATACCTGTAGCCATTATTACCTTCACCATCACAAATACAATTAATTATTCAATCCTGTGTTTGTTGTCTTACTGAGAAAGGATTCCATCTACTCCTTCTCTACAAATAGTGTATTCTAGGGAAAGAACTGTGTCATTAACACTTGTTACTCTAGCTGAAGGTGGGAATGCTGTCAGTATATGATTTGTCAATTATGTAGGACTTGCTTTAATTTTTTTAAATTGCTTCCTTAATGCTTCAAGGCATGTCCCCTTGATCTCGTACTTTGATATTAGTACATAAGCCATTCCTTTCATGACTGAATAGATTTAATTATTCCTTACTCAACCCATCTTCTCAAAGTCAAGTTCCAATCCAGTTCTAGCTCTACCACCCACATGACTAGCCTGTTCCTTCCAATGAAAAGGAGGAACACCTGTGGATGTACATATGCAGCACTGGAATTTTAACAACCTCCATTTTGCTCCAAAGATTCACAAATCTGGTGGTCACTCTTCCAACAACCTCACCTTTCCAGAAAGAGAAGGGAACTCAAAAAGTAGACGAAAAAGGCTCTCCAAAGGGCATTCAATATATTCATTATGCATAAAAGCAGTCCGTATGTTCTCACCATTCTCACTTGATGAATCACTTCCATGACTTTAGAAAATATCCTTAGGAAGATGATTCCTAAATCAATTCCTTTAGTCCCAAGACTGCTTCCAAATACTAGCCCTAAGGAGCCATCTGCTTAAGAGACAGTGGCATCTATGTATCTAACCACCAATGCAAACTCATTATATCTAAAATTAAATTCATGATTGTGTCCCCTAAACTCTGCTTCTTTAGGTCCTCTAACAGTACTTGCTGTACTTATTCTAATTCCTTCACCCAGAATACCTCCATTTCTATCAAAATCCCTTCCATTTTTCAATGATTAGTCTGAATTCCATCTTTTTGATGCAGACTGATGATCTTTTCAGCTAAAAGGATCTCAATCACTTTTGAACTTCTAAAACCTACTGTAATTCTGTTACCCAACTATCTAAAACCAGTGATCTCTGTGATGTCAATAGAAATGCCTTTTTTGAAATATCTTTGCTTCAGTTTTATAAACGAAAAAGGTGTTTAAGGGGAGCTGTGTCTAAAGTAAGTTGTGCAAGGTGATCTAGTGAGATGCAGAAAGAAAACATTAAATTTTCTATTTAAATCTATCTTAAAATTAAGAAATTAATTTTATCTATATTTGATATACAAGTTGCCTACACTGAACCTTGTGTGAAAATGTCTCATGTCCCATGCAATGCACAGGATTTCTCAGACAAGAGCAAAAAATTCTTGAATCCAAAAAGTGGACAGTGGGTGCCTCATTCTTCCATTTGCTTTCCAATTAAGGTCAGATGTTGCAGTTCATTTGTGCCTAATCAAGTGGATTTATGGGTAAGGTTGTCTATTATTAACTACTTTACCTTAACAATAAAGCAGACTAGTTTAAAATATTTCTTTCAAAGTTATTTGGAAGAAATAAGTTAAAGTTAATAACAGTAATACAAGCACAAATGAATAATAAGAAAATGGCAGAGCTAAAATATCCATGTATAGAATACGCTCTTTGTCAGGAATATTATGAGAAAAAAACAATGGGTTACATAATTAGAATCATGGCAACATAGACTTTTAACCTAATTCTAGTATGTATAGAGCCTTGAAATACTATTATAGTTATGATGTCATCATCCTTGGGGGTACATTTTATAATATTGTATATTTTATCTTACATCACTTAAAAACTATATTTTAAGTATATTTCTAATGTTCATAATCTATCAATACTACAGTGTCTTTTACAGTTTATAAATGAATATTCACATATTATGGGTGTTTTTTTGTTTTGTTTGTTTCTTTTTATGAATAGAGATGCACAATTACGTAATTCGAAGACACTGCCCTGGAGAACTGATTCCCACACCAAGGGCTTCTGGATAGTGCATTGGTGGAGAGGTGCTGGTGATGATGGTAGTACCAAATCCCTAGTGTCCCACAGAGATTCAAGTTGATTGGGCAACCCAATGCTACAGGCGCGAATCTAGTGCTTATATCAACACCACCACTGCCACAGATCTCAGCCATAAACATCCTATAGGAAGTTGACCAGACCTCAAATGCTGAAGCATTGTAACAATTAAACACATTGAATTCTTGGCATTCATATTTTTTTTTTTACATGATCCCAGAGCAGCAAGGTCAGAAGACATCAAAAAAATCAAGAGCCAGAAATTTTCTCCACTTAGTCCTGCTCTTCACTATGTCAAAAATCCAGTATCTTGCCACTGCCACTTCTTCCTTAGCTCTGACAAATTTTATCTCTTGGGACCTTGTATGATCTCTCCTTTCTTCTATGATCAAGACCACCCTAGACTATCAGACATATTCTAATAACTGTGAACTCAAAGGGAAGTAGTAGGATTCTCAGTTCCTTTCTATCAAGGGTCTTAGCTGTAGTTTTTATAGTTTCTTTGTAGTTTCATGGATTCAAAAATGTAGTTTCATGGATTCAAAAATGTAGGGAAGATGCTGTCTTCCAAGCTCCACATGGCAAGACCTGAGACACAAATGAAAGTGAGAAATGTAGAAGAAGGTAGACTCTTACTTCCTCCATATATATCCTCAAAGCCCCCAAACTCTTTCCAGGCATGGGATCATTACATGGATTTTCTCATTTTCTTTTTTTTTTTTTTAAAGATTTTATTTATTTATTTGAGAGAGAGAGCACATGAGAGGGAGGAGGGTCAGAGGGAGAAGCAGACTCCCTGCCAAGCAGGGAGCCCGATGCGGGACTCGATCCTGGGACTCCAGGATCGTGACCCGAGCCGAAGGCAGTTGCTTAACCAACTGAGCCACCCAGGCGCCCTTTTCTCATTTTCTTAATGATAATTCCATAGAGGACAAGGGAAAACAGCGTAGTGTTGAGGTTTGGGGCACAGGCTTAGGGGCCAGATGGTCTGGATCCATCTCACAATGCTACCACTGACCTGTTGTTTTGACCTTGGGCAATCTACATGGTCTTTCTGGCCTACAATTCCTCCTTGCTGGAGGAATGAAAAGGAAACTGAGGCACTAGAATTCAATGAACTAATTCTTATAAAACACTTTGAACCAGATTATCTTTCACATGAAAGTACCTAATAAATGTTAGTATTAGGAATTATTATTATCATTATTATTATAAATTTTCTATTTTCCAAAAACCTCAAACACCGTGTGTTGTTCTCCATATTCATTTGCTTAATGGTTAAGAAATAATTGAATGAGGGGTGCCTGGGTGGCTCAGTCGTTAAGCGTCTGCCTTCGGCTCAGGTCATGATCCCAGGGTCCTGGGATCGAGCCCCACATCAGGCTCCTTGCTCAGCGGGAAGCCTGCTTCTCCCTCTCCCTCTCCCCCTGCTTGTGTTCCCTCTCTCGCTGTGTCTCTCTCTGTCAAATAAATAAAATCTTTAAAAAAAAAAAAAAAGAAAGAATTGAATGAATGATGCCTTTTGTCTATTATATCAAAATTGTTTTAGAAGTGTGAATTTCTTTCCTTAAACATAATGTAAGTTCCACAATATTAAGATTGTTCCTAATTTGTATGTCTTCTCCACAAGTCCTCATAATGTTGCAAATATTTTTTGCTTCTCAATAAATATGGGATAAACACACATGCAAAATAAGAAAATATCTGCCAAACAGCCAATGCATAATTTTTCTTCATTGGCCTCAAATTTCCACGACTTTAACCAAGAAAAATGACAACTGATAACAGGAATCTGAAAAATAACATGTTCCCTTCTCTCCTATGCAATTTTTTAGATGCCTTGTATTGTCTGTCTTCCCTCTGGGGTTACCAGTATTCCACCAACATATTTTTATTCATCAGGGAACTCCCAGGAATGACTCCAGAAGAGACCTCTTAGACCTGCACAGACCTATCATCAGCACTTGCATGTGGGAAACTTCCTACAGAGCTCTACTGTGTGGCCTCAATATAAAAAGACATAAAAACCAGGAAATCTTTGGGCTTGATTGGAGCCCTGGAGACATACTGGTACCAAGCTGAGAGTAACTGAAAAGGTGAAGACATTGCAAAGTACAGGAATGTTAAATACAACAGAAGAAATAGCAAGAGAGGAAGTGATCAAGATATTCAACATCATGATATGCTGCCTGAAAATTGTTTCTTTCCTGTAAAATATACTCATTCCATGTTATGTGAGAGCACATCAGTGAAGTGAAGTTACAGAAAGTATTTTTAGAATGCAGAGGAGAAATATGAGCTTAAAGATAGTTTCTGGAAAGCATACCTGATGCCTGGGGAGTGCATTAAAATATATGCCTGTTTGATCTCAGGTGTTATATCATTAATAATATATGCCTCTAAGTCCATGGTAAAGATACTCAAGTATCTTAAGGCACACAGTCTTGAAGACACTAATAAGAGATTCTTATTTTCCTTGTGTTCATGGTCCCACATCTGTCTACCACATGTTGGTAGAACCACATTCCCTCGAGGGGAAGGGACCAAATGTCCATGCTGCCTGGTTAGCCAGAGCCAGGAAAATAAACTAGGGATGTGGTTATCCCCATATATTTGTTTTTTTCTTAGAGCCATTTGACAATTGAAACCTCAAAAGTAATCAGTCTATTAGTGTATCAGTCATAATGGATTAGTAGTGCTATGATAACAAACATCCCCAAAAATCTCAGTGTCTGAGAACAACAAAGTTTCATTTCTTGTTCATACTACATGTCCATCTTCGATGATCAGAGAGCTCTGCTCCACCACATGTCCACTTCAGGCCCCAGGCTGACAGAACAACCATTACCTGGATGTTGATAGCTATGATAGCACTGGGAGAGAGTTCTCTGGTGGGTCTCATCTGTCCTGGAAGACATACAATTCCTCTAACAACTCATTGGCCAGAATTAGTCACATGCCCCATCCAACCATGAGAGCACCAGCAAGTTTAATTTTCACAGGTGCCTCAAAGGCAGAAAGAAATAGTGCAAATATCACTAAGAACTCCTCAGTCAGCAATGATGAGCAAATGTCATATTATGAACTTAACACCAAGGGCAGTGGAGGTTGGAAGAGAATACAATCTGATCTTTGCCCTCTAAGAGATAGCAATCTTTTGGGAGAAATATAACATCCAGAAAAGTTACAAAAGTTAACTAATAGTGAAGACCATTTAGTTCTAGAAGCACATAATTTCCCCTTTAATATGCTGCAAACTATAACTGAAAATTTCAAATTATACCCTTTAGATCATTAATAGTTCCACATTCCATTCTTAAATTTATTCAAATTACTCTTTTCTAAAAATCATTATGTTATTGGATAGCTTTCTCTTCACTTCTAATTAGCAAAATTACTACCATGAAGAGATTTTACACACACACACACACACACGCACACACACTAATTTATACACCTGAAAGGAACTAATGAATAAGCAAAAACAAGGGAGCCTCTCTGAGAAACAATTCTTTTTTTTTTTTTTTTAAGATTTTATTTATTTATTTGACAGAGAGAGAGACACAGCGAGAGAGGGAACACAAGCAGGGGGAGTGGGAGAGGGAGAAGCAGGCTTCCCGCGGAGCAGGGAGCCCGATGCAGGGCTCGATCCCAGGACCTGGAATCATGACCTGAGCCGAAGGCAGACGATTAACGACTGAGCCACCCAGGCGCCCCTCTGAGAAACAATTCTTGACAGTGGTATAACCTCATTCCCAGCACAGGTCCAGGTATATGTGCAAGATTAAAGTTTGAACTTCTGCATCACTACTAAGTTTTCCCTGTCAGATTTTGGGAATCACTTCAAATAAAACCAAGAATACTCAGCTTGAAAGCACTAAAATATAAGTGCATTTATAGTAAGGAGTGCATATTTACCCCAACTGCTCTTAATATACTATGTTCCTTAGGAAAGTAACATTTATTCATTAAATTTCACCATATGTAAATTGAGTGGTAAACTATATGACATCATCTCTAGGGCCCTTCCTGAGCTTGTATTTCATTCTAGAGAAAAACTGCTATGGTAGTTCAAAGATAGGCACAGAGGTCATTATGCAGTCAATGGGAACAGAACAAGTATGACATAAAATCATAGAGGTCATAAATAATGAACAGCCTCTTTCCATTTATTAGACACACACACACACACACACACCCATAGACAATTCAGATACCCTTGCATTCATACTATTTTTCATTCTAAATTCACTCCTTTAAGGGAGAAAATTGACAATCATTAACTCACTTTTCCACTTTCAGGTGAAGGAAAGAGAATCAGATCTGGAAGATTATACAACTACAAAAGCTCTTTTTTTTAATATATGAAATAAGGATGAACTGCTTATCAGATCCATGGTAGATGTTGTGAAATAGTGAAAAACTGTTATCCTAAATATGTCCAGCATATTCTGACATTCAGGAAGCTTACACACATGATGTGAGGAATTTAAGGAAAATCAAGAGTGAGATTGTATATATACACACATACATATATACAGAAAAGGTTTATAAGAATAACCCACACTGACTACTGACTGAGAGATACTCCAAGGAAAATCATAAAACAGACTGTGATTAGCATATCTTGAACATGGGTTACATGCCAGTAGAAGAGGGAGGTAAGGAATGTAAAAAGGTGGATAGTCATACTTGCTGAGTGAGTAATATCAATAAATATATTCATATAAGAACAAGTGGAGGGACTTCTTTCAAGCAGGATGGAGTAGCTTGTGGGATTTCCCAAAGAATAAATAGAAAAGCCTTATAAACATTAAAAGCATATATTTAAAGCTATCAGGAAGCTGCTGATTCAATGATGATTAGATGAACCAAGATTACAGAGAGTGAGAACTACAGAGAGATGGGCTGGTGATCTGTAGCCACTCTTTCCTTAGGAACATTGGCTGATTCTGGATACAGGAAAAGAGGAGGAAGATTCAGGCCAGGTTTTGCCTGGTCAGAGGACTCCTACTGGGGACTGAGGACTAGGTAATTAGCCACTTTGGTGGTCTCACAGGGTTGAAGAGACCATATTAGAGATTTGAGAAAATTCATACATATCTGATTTCTCCCTCAAAATATTTGCTAAATTCTGAGGCAACTCAGGGTGGAAAGTTAAGAAATAATTAGGAGCCTCTGAAAAGCAGAGCAGAACTCTTGGTAGTAGGGCTGTTTATGTCTGTTCCAAAGACAGAAAGATTAGAGTTCAGAAACCACATCTCAGCTGACAGTTCTTCAAGGGTACACTCTAGGAGAGGAGTGAAACAAGGTAGATTGTGCCTTCCAAAAACTGTGACTCAGCTTCAGTTGAACTCAGTCCCTGATTGGAATAATCAGCCACCCCTGAATCAGCCTAGCAAAGGAAAGGTTGAATCCTCTCAGAAAGAAGATATCATATGGAGTCACTAACAATGTTTAAACACAATATCAGGCATTCAATCAAAAATTACTAAACATCCTAAAAACAGAATGATATCATTGAAGATAATGAGAGAAAAACATAATAATAAACTGACAGATGATCTATTAATGCCTTTGGAAGAATAAAAAAATTGATGTTAAAGTGATAAATATGTTTTTAAATAGTCAAAGATATGCATAAAATGGATTACAAGTAGAAAAAATCTCCAGAAGTTATATATTTAAAAAAAGAATCAATAGAAATTCCAGAACTTAAAGTATCCAAAAATAAGAATCCAAGAGATAAGTAAAAAAATCATTAAAACACAGACATTGGATCAGATAGATTAGATATAGATTTATAGAGATATGGATAAGGATTAAAATATAGATACCATCAAACTGAAGTACAGAAAATAAGAATGGGATATACAAAAAAATGTAATGAAGCATGTGAACCCAGCAAGAACAAATATAACTGGATACTCAAAAGAAAAGGAGTAAATAATGGGAAAAGCAATATTTGAAGGAATTTTCCACTCTACTTCTATGACAAACAAATCAAAAAATCTTTAATGTGTCATTTAACATTATAATGGCAACAAAAACATCAAATACCTAGTAATAAATCTAACAAAACATGTGTGAGACAGGAACACTGAAAACTATTTTACGAGAAATAAAAGAAAAACTATATAAATCAAAGAATATACCATTATCATGGATTATGAGAACCAGTATGATATTAATTCTCCCAAACTGTCTAGAAATTCACATGAATCCAAGTAAATTACAACACGGTGTGTTTGAGTGTAAATTGACAAGCTTGTTCTAATTCTTTATGGTCATGGAAGGGCTAAGAATAGCTCAGGTAATCTTGAAGAAGTATAAATCCTCTTCTTGGTCTTCAGCTGAAGGATTTATACTTCCAGATAGCAAAACATTATAATATTATAATACTTGTGAAAGTGCACTTTTGGCAAAAGGATAGTAAAACAGACAAAAAGGAATAGAACAGAATGGAGAATGTAGAAACTGACCCATATCCAGAAAAATCATCTAATTTATGACAAAGATAGGAATATAGTACCTTAGGAAAGAGAAAGGTCTTTCAATAAACGGTTTTTGTGGACAAAAAATATATCATAAATAAAATATCAATGCCAAATGGACTGTATATCTCAATGTGAACAGAAAACCAGTAATTATTTGGAGGAAATCATAGGGGGATATCTTTATGACTTTGAAGAAGGCAAAGATTGCTTAAACATGATACAAAAAGAGCTAAAATCAAAAGAATGCTGATAAATTGGATTTTATTAAATTTAAGAATTTCTGTCTATGGAGGGGAGGAGCAAGGTGGCAGAGGAGTAGGAGACCTAAATTTCCTCTGGTCCCAGGAATTCAGCTAGATAGGGATTAAACCATTCTGAACACCTATGAACTCAACAAGAGATCAAAGAAAAGAATAGCAGGAACTCTCTGAACAGAAAAGCGACCACTTTCTGGAAGGTAGGACATGCAGAGAAGTGACTCCAAGGCAATATTCGGGAAGATAGACGGAGGGGGAGGGGGCCTTCGTCAGCCACTACTGGCAAGTGATAGAGCTGAGGAGCACAAAATCAGAACTTTTAGAAGTCTGCTTCGCTGAGGGACATGGCTCCAGGGACTAAGCGGGGGGAAGCACCCTCGCGGGACCATGTGGTCTCAGGACCCTCAGGGTCACAGAAAGACTGGGGGTGCCTGAGTGCAGCAGAGCTCCCAGGTATTGGAGCGGGGAAGCGGCTACAGAGACGGAGCCGAGGTGCGGGCTCTCAGCTCGGGGTTGCCATAAACCGTGATCCGTGGCACAGTCGGGCCACTGCTCCTCCAGCAGGGACCCAACAAGTGGCAGATCCAGGGAGACTCACCTTACTCCCCGGGGAGGAGCGGCACAGGAGCGCACCGCAGGGATCTGCTGGGTTTGGAGACTCCACCCAGGGTCGGGTACCAGAGATAGAAACGCGCGGTCACAGGCCGGGTGAGCACGGAGTGCGGCCGGAGACCGGGGAGACGGGAGTGACTGATTGCTTTTCTATGGGGACGCTCTGAGGAGCAGGGCCCGAGTTCTCGGCTCCTCCGAGGCGGAGATTGGGAGGCCACCATTTTCACTCTCCGCCTCCAAAGCTGTACGGAAAGCTTGCAGGGAACAAAAGCTCCCGAGAGCAAACCCGAGCAGATTACTTAGCCTGGAACCGGCAAGGGCGGGGCAATTCCGCCTCCGGCAAAGACATTTGGAAACCACGGCAACAGGCCCCTCCCCCAGAAGATGAACGAGAACAGCCAGCCAAGACCAAGTTTACCGATCAATGAGAACGGCAGAATGCCAGCACTAGGGGAATACTGCACATAGAATTCATAGCTTTTTAACCATGATTCTTTAGTCTTTCAAAGTTAATTTTTTTTAAACTTTCTTTTTCTTTTTTGAATTTTTCTTTTTCCCTTTTTCAACCAACATCTTTTCAATCCCTTTTTTAAAAAATCTTTTTTATTTTTCATTTTTAGAGTCATATTCTATTCCTTCCTAGCAGTTAACCTTACTTTTGGTATATAGATATAAGTTGTTCTATCTTTAAAATTTTGGGATACAGTTTCTTCTAACAGACCAAAATATACCCTAAATCTCTAGTGTATGGCTTTGTTCTAGTCTCCTGCCTGCTCACATTCTTTCCCTTTTTTTTTTTAAATCCTCTTCTTTTTTTCAACCAACTTCTCTTATCAATTCCTTTTATAAAATCTTTTATAATTTCCATCTTTACAGTCATATTCAATCCCTTCATCATATTTACCCTTATTTTTGTACATATATAAGTTTTTCTTTCTTTAAAATTTTGGGAGGCACTTTCTTCTAACAGACCAAAATACACCCAAAATCTAGTGTGTGGCACTGATCTATACACCAGCCTGATCATATTAGATCATATTCTGTTTTGTTGGTTGTTTGGTTGGTTGGTTGGTTGGTTTTTATCTTTTTCTTTTTCTTCTTCCTTTTTTTTTTTCTTTTTCCTTTCTTTCCCTTTCTTTTCCCCCAGTTTCAGGTCTCTTCTGATTTGTTTAGTGTATATTTCTCTGGGGTAGTTGTTACCCTGTTAGCATTTTGTTCTCTCATTCATCTATTCTCCTCTGGACAAAAATGACAAGATGAAAAAAATCACATCAAAAAAGAGAACAAGAAGCAGTACCAACTGCCAGGGACCTAATCAACACAGACATTAGTAAGATGTCGGAATTAGAGTTCAGAATTATGATTTTAAAGATAATAGCTGGGCTTGAAAAAGTATGGAAGATATTAGAGAAACCCTTTCTGGAGACATAAAAGAACTAAAATCTAACCAAGTCGAAATCAAAAAGGCTATTAATGAGGTGCTATAAAAAAATGGAGGCTCTAACTGCTAGGATAAATGAGGCAGAAGAGAGAATTAGTGATATAGAAGACCAAATGATGGAAAATAAAGATGCTGAGAAAAAGAGAGATAAACAACTACTGGATCATGAGGGCAGAATTCGAGAGATAAGTGATACCATAAGACAGAACAATATTAGAATAATTGGGATCCCAGAAGAAGAAGAAAGAGAGAGAGGGGCAGAAGGTATATTGGAGCAAATTATAGCAGAGAACTTTCCTAATTTGGGGAAGGAAACAGGCATCAAAATGCAGGAGGCACAGAGAACCCCCCTCAAAATCAATAAAAATAGGTCAACACCCTGACATCTAATAGTAAAACTTACGAGTCTCAGAGAGAAAGAGAAAATCCTGAAAGCAGTTCAGGAGAAGAGATCTGTAACCTACAATGGTAGAAACATTAGATTGGCAACAGACCTATCCACAGAGACCTGGCAGGCCAGA